>NC_057808.1:344732436-344940802 GCF_018294505.1 Triticum aestivum | reverse complement strand
CGATTCAGTCGACTGAAGTGTAGCTAAATCGGAGCAGCATCCCAAGCAAGAGCAAGAGCGAGAGTAGCAGCGCGAGCAAGAGCAATAGCAAGAGCAGACCAGGCACGGGACCGAGAGCAAGAGCAGAGTAGTAGCGCGAGCGAGAGCTAAAGCAACAGCAGCTCCTACTGATGTGGACATCGCCGCCGAGGGAGCGACGCCATGGAGGAAGTGGCCGGTGACGCCGCCGTGGATGGAGCCACGCCGTGTCGGCTCGGGACCGAGCGCCGGCAGCACCTTGAGATCGAATCAAGAAGACAATGCGGCGATTAGTGTCCAACCTCTTTGGTGGCGCCGATTAGGTCGCAGCTTCATCCGAGGAAACGGTGATGATGATGCTCTTCCGGTGGTGCAGGTGAAGACGGCGGTGTGGGAATGGAGGTAGCGCGAAAGACGAGGGGAACGTCGGGGCAGCTCCTTGGAGGTGGAGGACGGGGTGGCTGAACCAGCGGGACAATGAGATCGATGATGGATCCTCATCCAGTAAGGTGGATGAGGGACGTCGAGGTGTTGCTGTAGACGACATCGTCGGGGAAGAGGCTCCGGCTGGGTGGCGGACGGAGCAGGGTGTGGGGTTTCGTCGCGGCTTTTCGCGGCCTCGGTGTACGAATGGGTGGGCGGATGGGATGGCAGTGGGGAACCATGGCTTAGAGATACGCTTGTCCGAAATGTGGGGTAAGTTACGAAAGTACCCCCACCGATTTGAGGCGGTTCTTTCGGTTCAGGGGTACCACGGGCATTTCGGGTGTCGGGATTTCAAAGGAGGTGGGTGTTTTCGCGCGCGTTGTAATTTCGAAATAGCAAGGCGCGGGTTGAGATGGAGGGAGTTGTCGGAGCACAACGAGACAAAGATATATCTTAAATATTTCGGGCTAACAAGGCGCGGGTTGAAGAGGCGGGAGTTTCGCAGCACGATAGACAGAGACGCTAGCTTGAATTTTCGGCATAACAAGGCGCGGCATGAAATTTCGGAAGAACAAGCTTAACGTGTACCTAAAAAAGACAATTTGCACCTCAACACGCACAACACACACACAAACACCATTTAGACTAGAGTAAGGTACACGTGCATTTCACGCATGAGATTTGGCAACCAAATTATGAATAAATACCACATTATAGCATGCAAGCTTTGAGTCATATATGTATGATGTAGATGTTCGTTTAATTCTTATAGTTCATTTCATTCAAAATCATCTAGTTTTTATAAGAAAGCTAATCTATTTTAAGATTCATGGAATTGTGCGTCGTAAGACATAAAGTAAAAACAAATAATGGCAAATCATGTAGAAAAATATTTGGGCAATTATGATACGGAAGATTCTAGAACAAATAAGAAGTGCTTGTGTTTTGATGTTTGTGCATTATGCTTAAGTTCAACCATGGAGTCTTCTAGATTATACATGTGGCGAAATCTGGTGGAATCTAGATGATATCCAACGGCCAGTAGTGCTCAAATTTGCCATCTTTGGACCATCGGATTCGCCTCATCCAACGACCATCTTTCAAAGTTAAAGTTACCCGCACACAATATAAAAAATATGAAATATAATATATATATAGGGGTATAGATATGGATATGTGATGCGAAAGTCGCCCATCATCTCCAATTAGAATAGTGTGTCCATGCACGGATGCGACGTGGCCAAATGATGTCTGCCATCGGTATCTCAAATTCAAATCAGTCTGACCTTGTTCAATGTGTATACATTACAACATGCTCGTTTCCAAACCACACCGCGCAGATCTCCGTTATATTCATGCATGCATGGGTTTCAAACATCAGGATCTCTTATTCAAATATTTGAATTCAACTTTACATTGATTATGACCTCACCTATTCTTTTACACCCACACAGTAGTCTTCTCTTTATAATTGTACCACTAACTTTCTCTCGTGCATGCATGCACACACACTACCAGTCGGCATTATCCATCGCACGCATGCAATCTTTTTCTTCAGGTCGGTCTCCCATGAAGGCACACACCCACACACATCCCCCTCTCCATCATATCGGGCATTCTTTATCTCTCACGCGTGCATGCGCAACGATCGATGTTCCTCTATGTATGTGTGTATATAGCTAGGTCTTTCATAGTTTTCCACACAAACCGATCAATCGATATATCCAGTGAGGTCTCACCCTCTTTCCCACGTCCACATCGATCAATCTATACCTCTCTATATAGGATTAACATATATAGCTAATACACCCACATTAATTATATATCCAACGTCCCCCTCTCATCATCCATGCCTTCCGCTTCATCTCTCAGACGCGTGCACAATGGCGAAGACAGGGGCAGTAAGGGCCCTGCCCCCTCCCCCCTAACATCACTATATATCGAGGCTAATATGAATGTGATCATTAGACAATTGCTGCTAAAAATGGTTTAAGTTCATGAATTGACCCTCCTCGTAAAGGATTAGCAATGCTTGGCCCCCTAGCTCATTTATTTTTCATGGCTCCGCCACTGCGCGCAACAGCGCACGTGTTCGCCCCCTCTCTCTAAATATCGATCTCGCACTTGTGCATTCCTTCATAGTCTCCCTCCACTCGGCCCCTCGCACCATCTTCTAGCCCCCCACCGGATTTTGCCACATGTACAATCTAGCAGACTCCATGGTTGAACTTAAGCATAATGCACAAACCTCAAAACAACAGTGGTTCTCTTTTGTTCTAGAATCTTCCGTATCATAACTGCCCAAACTTTTTTTCTAGTTGAATTGCCATTATTTGTTTTTACTTTATGCTTTACAACGCACAATTCCATGAATCATAAAATAGATTAAGGGCTTCTTTGATTCAAAGGATTCTCAAAGGAATTTTGGAGGATTCTAATCATTAGGAATTTTTCCTATCTTGGTTGTTTGATTCGTAGGATTGTAAACCATAGGAATTTTTCCATATGATTCATTTGCACTAGATTTCATAGGAAACATCCCATCCACTCAAACCTCTTTGAAAGAATTCTGCGTTTTTTCTATGCACAATCAAACACTCGTACAATCCTGTAGGATTCAAGACGACATTCCACTATAATCCCATGTTTTTCCTATTCCCGCGTTCTTAGCTTTTTTATAAAAACTAATTGATTTTGAATGAGATGAACTATAAGAATTAAACGAAGGGCTACATCAGGCATATATGACTCAGAGCTTACATGCTATAGTGTGGTATTTATTCATAATTTGGTTGCAAAATCTGATGCGTCCAATGCACGTGTACCTTACTAGTACTTCGAGTATGTGCAAAACACGTAAATTAGAATACCAATGGCACGCTACACAGTGTCTCTCTTATAGTTCATGAAGCCACGTGGCACATGTGGTGGCGTTGTCGCGACCTCCTTGCGTGGATTGATCACAGTGACGTGCTGCTGGTTCTAGAAGAATGTACTCGTCCTCCCTGAGCCATACTGGCGGTACATGCACGAAGCGAAGATGTGCACGCATGCACTCATTCCCTCGCACGCACACGCGAGTACACGGGCGGACTCAATTTTATACCAAGATCCACCCCATGTGATAATTTGACGCGTGTAAAGTCGTTCACTCCATTGATGGTCAATTAATACAGCGCATGCAAATTGAGTGGACGTGAGGGCGGAAGAAAGACATTATTACTCCACTGCGCGCATGCGAGTAGTTAAATCGTGGGTCGCTAGTAGTACTTCCATTGGTCTCCTTCGTATAACATAATATTTACGCATTTGAGCAGTGTACTACTTGAAATTTATGTTCTGCTAAACTCATCGGGAGCCGTTTCGGGCCTCGAAACCAAAACGATCAATTAATCTTTACCTTGTTCCCATCACATTCGAAAGCCTGCTCACACCTAGTAGTACGTACCAAACCTGAACGTGTTCCCACTATGCAGGTATTAGTACTAGTGCTAGTACTTAGGTTATAAAAAGGGGAACTACCTAACCGAAAATTACTCTACCTTTCCTCCTCATAAGTGCTTCTTCTTCGTCCGTCGTTGCCATGGCCGGTGAGCAGAGCTCTAGGTCGAGAACTACTCGTAACAAGGGAGCGGCAACCAAGGCTGCGGAAAAAAAGAGAGGGCTCGCCGCCACGCAGAGACCTCGAAAGATCTCTCACGGGCAGGCGATGGCTCCCAGGAGCGCCCTAGCCGCGGAGGCGAACATGCCGAGCCGGCGGAGCTGGAGTCGTTATCCCTCGACGGCATGCCCAATCAGCTCAATAAGCAGAAGGAGTTCATCCAAGGCTTGATGGAGTTGCTGAAGGAGAGCCTCGACGACATGCCCGCTGAGCTCAATCAGCAGGGGGAGTTGACCGCCGGCTTGGTGATGCTGCTGAAGAAGAGCATTGCCTCGGAGAAGAAGGCGACCGGCGAAATCCTGCGACTTCAGGAGGACAAGGCGAAGCTCTGCCACGAGATCGACCTGTTGAAGGAGAAGAACGCCGGCTGGAAGAAGCTGCATGAGAATAGTAGTTCCTCGATGAAGATGCTGCAGGCCCTCGTCATGGAACAGAAGGAGGAGTTGGCGAAGCTCCGCATCGAGCACCCGGCTGCTGTCAAGGTACGTAATGCGGCCGTGGAACAGATGATGAAGGCTCGCGTAGAGAAATCCCGCGTCATGGACAGAATGAAGAAGATGGCGGAGGAGACGCGCAAGGAGATGGAGGTCGTGGAGGCGATGAAGAAGCAGTTACGACTCCGCGGCGAATTAGATCATTTGGGGTGATAATCTTCCTTCTTCTTTTGCTCCTGTGTTTCATCTTTTGCTTCGGGTGTTTCGCCGCACGTGTCACGTTCTCTGCGAGGCATGAATAGAACAATGGTTTTTTTGAGGGAATGAATAGAACAATGCTAACAATGAGATGACTAGCAAATTAGATCATTTTTTATCGCCATATGGCACTGGGCTGCCGTGTTTCGTGCTCCTCCGTCGCAGTACTACTCCAGTGGAAAACTTGAGTATACCGCACGGTTCTTTGCTCCTCCTCGATCAGGTCGTCGGCGCATTTATACGAGCAGTCAAATCACAAGGCCCCGCCTTCCAGCAGTAATGAGCCGTCAAATCACAAAGGCCCTCGCCTCTCGTGAAACCGACCAAGCTAGACTGCCCCGCCCTCTAGCCTTTTAAAAAATGTATACTTTTGTACAACAGTAGTATCGATGGATTGCGCCATGGAGCAAAACTTGAAATTAAAAAAAAGGTGGTACATATAGAGAGCGCTCGTCGCCAAATTATGCATATAGTACTATTAAAAAGGCTAGTCACAATAATGGTGTCCAGCACAACCCACCCCTCAAATAAAACTAAGAGGGTGCTTGGATACGTTTTAGTCCCATGACTAAAAGTAGTGGGACTAAAACATGCTAGCCTCACCCATGCTTGGATCCAAATACTAAAAAGGCTAAAATCAAGTTAATGAGCATTTATTATCCTCCAAACCCTCCAATCCAGAACTCGCCTGTGTTAAAGGAGAGGAGTTAAATGCGTAGAGAGAGGACTAATCCACATTTTAGTAGGGGTACCCCTGACTAAAAATTTTTAGTCTCAAGACTAGTTTAGCCCCTCTTTAGTCAGGGGTGCTTGGAACTTTAGCCTCTTAAAGAGACTATTTTTAGTCAGACTAAAATAAGTCCCTTGGATCCAAGCACCCTCTAAGCATCCTGGAATTCTTTGACAAAACTAAGCACCCTGAAATTCTTTGACAACTAAACTGCTGGCTATATGATGTTGGCCATATATATTGTACGTATATAATGTGAAGAAACGAGTGGTAGTACTATACCAACTAAAAGATGAAATGTAAGAAATACTAGTATGTACGTACTGAAGAGTTAAAGTAACGAGAAGAAACATAACATAGTTCTGCTGGGGGCTCAGCACAACACACCCCTCAAATTAAATTAAGCACACCTGAAATTAAACTTTGCAACTATTCCGGTAGACACTGCATTAGAACCACCATGAGCAACGACACTGCCACCTTACTCGGAGTCCTCGTCCACGTCCTCGACTTCGTCCTTGTCCCTCTTCCTCTTGGCCGATACTTCTTTGCTTGAACCGCACACTTGGCTGTTGCTCTTCATCCAACCCTTGTAGATATTGAAGCAAAGGTAGCCATCCATTGCAGCGTAGTGGATGTGGTCTATATCTAGTACATTCCGCTGCCATGCATGACGATGAAACGTGTATGGAGGTTTCTCCAGTTTACCGTACGAAGGATGAACCATGGCTCCTGCCAGGGTCAGCATTGAAGGCTGACGAGAGGACACCAGCCGATTCTTCTGGAGGTCGAAGGTGTTGCCTACAACGAGGCCTATCCGACGCAGGACTTCTTTGTCGTTACCAAAGTCTACAGTAACGAATTTGACTAGGTTGCTCTCGAGGAAGTCCTTAAAATCCTGGCACTCAACGTCGGCATGGCATATGTGGTAGACCAAGCATAAGTCATGCACGCAAACCTGGATCACGGCGGGCTTCTTCCTCTCTTCGTCCTTTAGATCCTTCTCTCGTCCCAGGACTGTGGTGTACTCAACATCTAGCCCAGCGACCCACTCATCATCTGAGTCTTCGAACATGCGTCTGAAGCGAGAAAGGCATCCTTTCACCGTCGCGGAAGAACGGGTGTAGATGACGTCGAACTCATCGCCGGTGATGGTTCTAACCTTGTACTCACCGCCGATCGTGGAGATTTGGGACGCCATGGATTTGGGAGGAGGGTTAGGATTAGTGGAACTGCCGTAATGTGAATGGACGGGACGACTAGGAGCGAACCGCCGTAGTATTGAAGGACGTGCGGGGACGAGTAGGAGCGAACTGCCAGCGTGCGAACGGCAGGGTAGTGGCTTTCCATTCTCCCATGATACGGGCTTCCGAGAGCCCTTGGATCTGAGATCGAACGGTTGCATGGCGTGATTCTAGACCTATGGGTGAATATCCTATCCTGGAGGGTTATTCTGCAAATTTTCAGCAACTTAGCATGCGACCGTTTGATCTCAGATCCAAGGGCTGCCAGCAGCCCGTATCATGGTCGCGCCTACCACGACCGTCGCGTCGCTCGCGCGGTCGCGCCCTTGGAGATTTAACACGGTGCGTTAGGCTATCTGATGTTGGCATGTCATACATAGTCATCACTTAGTCACTCATACTACAACAAGGTTGGCTATAAGTGTATTTTTTTTACTCCTCTCTATCTCTTTCTTCGTACTCCCTCCGTCCCATAATATAAGAACGTTTTTGACACTAGTGTAGTGCCAAAAACGTTCTTATATTATGGGACACAGGGAGTACTAGTATTTATTGCATTTGCCAAGGAGTGACCTCTTCCAATGAAATGGTGTTGCTAAGTTTGCTTCATTTAATTAGCTCAAAATTGTCTTTTCACCTAGGTACACGCGCTTAGCACCGTTTCTTCCTTGGGTCACCAAACTAGTCTCTCTCTTCTTGATTAACTTGCCACATCAGACTTTATGCCTATGTGGCAAGCTTAAGCACCTGTAGGAGCAAGTAAAAGTAAGTACAATAGTGCGCTTTACATGGCATTTTTGCATATGTGGAGGAAAGAGAGGCAAGGAAAAAGTGGAGAAGTGGGCTCTCATGCAAGAGCCAGCCTCTACTACATGGTGGAGCATTGGGAGAGGCACCTGTATGGAGGTGGTCAGGAATCGGGAGACTCACGCCGGTCGTAGCGCCGCAGTTAAAATGATAATGGCAAGTCAAATCACGGGGCCCCACCTGTCCAGCAGTAACTCGCTGTCAAATCACACAGCCCTACGTTTGCAGCAGCCTACTCCCTCGTCTTCTCGCGTCTCTGTCGAACCGACTAGGCGGAACTGCCCCGCCGCCTACCGCGCAGGAAAAGCCCCGCCCTCGACTTTTAAATAGTATACAGTATACTAATTTTGTATCCATGGATTGCGCCCGCGCCATGGAGCAAAGCGTCTAGAAAACGGCGGTACACATGTACGGAGTATACAGCACGCCCGTCGCGTTCGCGTCGCACCCCAGACGGTCGGTCGGTCTGGCACGCTGCTCTCCGAATGGAACGCGCGTCATATTGCGTTTGCACACACATGTGGGACGGCAATTGAGAACCGACCATAGGCACACTCCCCGGCCCCGCAAGTCGGGTGACTTAATAGAAGAGGGAGACGAGCGATAGTACTAGAGAAGTGTTGTACTACGTTGGTGCCTGGACGATCCCTGCAAGACACGGAAGATCAGTTCGTCCATGCATGTGACCAGACTCCAGCAGACACGCCTGGATTGGCTATCGTCTACATATCGTGCAGGCTGTGTTGTACATGGCTGTAGTTGTGGTGAGAAATCTAAAAAAAGGTTTCTTGTCATCTCGCAAAATTAGGTGTCATGTGCTTCGGATCACTGCGAGGGTTAAACAGCGACAACTGAGTTGGGCTAGTCATTGGGGGCACATGCACGAACAGTGACTACTCGGCTGCCATCTAGGTCAAGCCGGCTATGTTAATTAGGACATCTATCGACGGACCCCTTTTCTACGAGTTTATCTTTAATTTGAGCTTTGTTCCTCGTCTAGTTTGTCCGCCGGGATTCATGTTGTCTCCTTTGGGCAGTGAGGTTATGATTTCTTGCCATGTGGCATTTTTTCGTGTTATATGTTATAATCTGGCACTTCAGATCAAAATGACAACAACTGCGCCTCCAGGCCACGTGCATGAAGACTTCTCGACAGTCATTGACGAGGTCAAGCCGGCTCCGGTAGACAAAAGAAAACTAGTACTACTCCACTATATAGGTAGGAGCCTCCGCGCTTGCTTGCTAGTGTTGCTCTCTTCACACTGTCTCGGCCTCTCCAGATCTAAACACGACAGCGGTGGCCACACTCTCCCTCTCTCTCTCTGCTCACCGCTGGTCACAGATCCAGCCGGATCCTCTCCGCCTTGGAAGGTGAGAAGGTGCAACGTTCACGCGGTCGTCCTTCGCGACGGCTCTTACCCACTGCTGGGCGCGTCCCGATCAGCCTGCCTTGCCGTTCTCTCCCAAGCACCACTAGCGAGGGAGGGCCTCTGACCCCTTCTTCCTCGCTGCCGTAGTGTGGGCAGATCCGGCCTCCCGCCGCCCACCTAGCGACATCCCGGCGACCATCAGGTTTAACTTCCTTCGAAACCGGCCTTGCTCTACTTCCCGAGCTCCTGACGGCGCTGCATTTGTATCTTTTACTATTTCTCAGGCCCCCTCGTAGATAGGATCGATCGGCTGTTCGAAAACCACCTAATTTTTTTACGTTTAAGAGGTAAAACTAGTTCATGCACTCGAATCTAGTACTACTTGGTTCAAACAAGGAAGAAAGGGGGTGGGGGTGGGGGAGGATTTGTTACCTGAATCTAGGACTTGGTCGAAAGAGGAAATAATGGGGGCGAAAAGTAGCAGAGACTGGCTATCCAACTGGTCTCTAGGTCTAATAGGGAAATAAAGGGAAACGCAGTACAAACTCAATATAAACCCGATCTATTGGTTGAAAAAGGAAAGAAAGTGGGGACTGGGGGACAAGTCAACAGAGTAAGTCCAGCACTAGATTTGCTAGCCTCACACAGTATAAGGTGGCTATACCGAACAAAAATGGGACCAACCCAGATATCCTGTTCTGATGTTTGTTGCCCCGAGCCACTCTTATGTAATGCCACTGGTAAAATGTAGCAGTCGCACTGTTAAAAGTAAGGACACGTTAAACCAATGTTGTTTTCAATGTAATGCCTCCAGTAATATGAATCAATGGCACTTCTTTACATGTCCTGCTAAAATTTCCCATTAAGATAAGTTGGTTCTTTTCGTTAGAAATGCAACTGTCCTGGTCCGCCTACTCTCCCGTGCCCAAAGTAATGTCGTATTTAACGGTTGTCATAGTTAATCCTAATGCCCACACTAATATCTAGCAATGCCAGTGCTTTAGAAATTGCTACTGTCCTTGTAGGATTGCCATTCAGATAAGGAACATGCTTCTTTTCATTTGATGCATGTTTCATCACTTGTTAGTCACCCTCCTTTCCACCTTTTTTGTGCAAACAGAGATATACATTTCACGCTCGATCTTAGTTGAACTGCACAAATGATATCCAAATTATAGTTGAGCATTCCAGGAGCTTCACAACCAACCTTGATGTTGCTCAATTTTATTGCAACTAATGAAGAAGAAGCTCTGTGGGTTTCGTTTTCTGATGGAAATGGAACCGGGGCTGGAGCCCTTTTCTTAAAAAAATTGAAGAAGAAGCTGCTAGCTCACGGGACATTGCTTCATTTTAGGTGAACTGCACCAAAAGGTCCCATGAATTGAATCATCCATGTTGGTGACTGAAAGAGCCAGCTTCAGCATCCCAGTCTAAGCACCCCCGGCCTCCATCCTTGCGACGCACGGTACACCTCGTTTGCCACCTGCTCGACCCTAGTGTCACTGATAAAATGAAGTAATAATACAGTTAAAATAGAGCGAGTGTCATCTCTATCATTTCATTTCCAATGTAGATAAAGAAAGTGCTTCTCTTTGTTAATGTATGTTTCATCAACTAGTCCCATTGTTAATGTTTAAGCGTTTCTGCAAACTGGGGTGCTTAATTTTAGTTGATATGTACAAAAATAGAGATTTGAATGTCTCAAGGCGCCTCCTTGTACTACCGCTGTACACTGATGTTCATCACTGGCAGAAGGTGTATCTGGGAGACTTGGGACGATGTCCAGTATGAGGCGTACCGTATGAGGCGTCGCAGGGCCCATCTCGCCCTCGCAGCATGGCATACTATGATACTATCGCAATATTTTCTTCTATTTATTTTGTGTGTTTCATCAACTAGTGCCACTATAATGTAATCACGCTTTTTCATTATCTGTGCAAACAGGGTTATTCAGCTGCATTTTGGTGGAACTGCACAAATGTACGTATGGAACCGGCATATATGCAGAGTGCGAGGTGTGCCAAGTAAAAATTACCGACACCAACCATGCTGCATGCACGCATTGGCATCCACCACCACCAGTGGGATGTGTGGCGCTCTCTGTGGATGGATCTTTCTCGGCAGCAAATCATCTAACCAAATACTAGTAGCTTATATTGGCAGTTTTCTAGGGAGTACTCTTTTCTGAAAGAAGCACCAATCTATTTTTCTTTATTTGTACACTGTGTCACAACTTTGACCCAAAGGTCCAGAGCTATTTTAGGGTGATTGGCGTAGTACTCGGAGACTGATTGTAAGCATGATTTTCATTAGCTGTCACACTGATTGTAAGCATGAGCAGGTGGAAGATTAGGTTAGTGCGAAGCTTACCTTAAACCCTACCGCCGCCGTTGAAACGAGGCAAGCGTCGAGGGAACCGTGGAGAACGGCGGGGAAGCGACGTCGCGCCATCTGGCCTCCTCTTGCGGTGGGAGAACGAATACTCTTGTGGCTCCGGCTGGCTCTACACCCTCACGAACGGCACACCATACTCGATCGATTCGTTATCCTCTGGGTGCTCGACCTTCGACCTGTACGCCCACCACCTCCGCCTGACTGTCGCCTCGGGCGAATCTGTCTGCTCCATCGCCCAGAGGAGATACTCGATGAACTCGGAGGACTGCGGCGTGACTGCCGCCGAGGAGTACATGTACATCGCTGCCCTCATCGCCGCCGTCTCGCTCTTTCGCATACATTGCCACATGGCCCGCACCGTCCTCGAAATCTCCCACTCATTGTCAAACCAACTAAGGATCTCCTTCAACCTGGCTAACTTTGCCTGGTCGCCGCCGGCGATCTGCCTGATTCGCTGCTGCATCCTCTCCATAGATGTCCTTCTGAGTGGCCCGGTGCTAGCTTTGGAAGATGGGAGGAGAGACGATGGTCTTGCAATAGAGAAGAGGGAGAGGCGAGACGGTGGTTTTGGAATGGAGATGATGGATAGGAGAGGAGGTGGTTTTGCAATGGAGAAGATCAGAAGAGGGAGAGGCGAGGCAGTGGTTTTGGAATGGAGATGATGGAGAGGAGAGGAGGTGGTTTTGCAATGGAGAAGATCAGAAGAGGGAGAGGCGAGACGGTGGTTTTGGAATGGAGATGATGGAGAGGAGAGGAGGTGGTTTTGCAATGGAGAAGAGGGAGAGGAGCGTGCGGCAGCAATTTAGGATTGGACGAGAGGGCCGGCGCGCTATGACTGGATCAAAATCAAAATCAATTTCCCTTTCAATTAAGAAAGCGACCCCACATTAACTACTCTCCCTTTTATTCTGGGTCATAATTGACCATGATTTTTGCACATAAAATATATGTTATACGTTGCAAAAATAATATAATTTGAAAGTACATTCAGATACGAACCAAACGATACAATTTTTGGTGACATGCATTCACATTTTGCTTGTCAAATACAGTATGTGGTCAAACTTTGACCCAAAATACGCAAAACAACAAAAATAATACTTCCAAGACCAGCGCCGCTCTTCTCCTCTTAAACCACCGCCGCTCCTCTCCTGTTCCAATCTAAATGCAGCGCCGCTCCTCTCTTCTTCCATTTCAAAACCACCGCCCCTCCTCTCCTGTTCCAGTCCAAAACCAGCGTCACTCCTCTCCCGTTCTAATCCAAAACCAGCGCTGCTCCTCTCCTCTTCCATTCAAAAACCACCACCGGCGAGTGAAGGTGTTGTGGAGAAGTAGATCGATGGAGGAGTACAACCGATATGCGAGGATCGTAGACGGCGACCCTGTGAAGCTAGCTAGGATGTTGGAGATACAGTCTTGGTTTGACAACAAGGACCAACTAGCGGCGACGGCGACATCCATGGCCAAATATCTGCAACAGAGCGAAAAGGCGGCGATACTCCCGGAGGGAGTCACGCCAGAGTACATAGAGCTGCTCCTCTGGGACATGGAGCAAACAGATTCACCGAATCTGATCGTGAGGGAGCGGTGGTGGAAGTATCGATCCCAGATGGAGCATCCACCAGAGATTGAAGGATCGAGCATCTACAGGGTGCCATTTGTGAGGGTGTCCTGCCAGAGCAAGCCTGTGGAGTCTTCGTCGACCGAACCCAACTGCAAGAGGAGAAAAGTAGTTGGCCCCACGACGCTTCCCCGCCATCGTCTCCCTCGCCGTTCACATCGTCTCACAGGGCGGCTGTCTGCCGCCGAGGATTAGGAGGGGGCTGCCCGCCCCCCAGCCCAATAGTCGGGCAGGTTGTGAATTGTTAGGAGGAGCTTAGGGTTGTCAGTATTTGCAAGTTGTGAATTGTATTTTGTGTTGTGTATTTTGAGAGTACTTTCAGATATAAATGTCTTTTGAATTTCAGATTTGTAGTATTGAGCATATGAAGTATTTTATGAATTCTAGAGATCTAATTTTAGCACTTAAAAAAATGTAGTTTCATAGGAGTATAAAAGTGCAGACAATGTGATTCTCAAAGAAGAAACTGCAAGTTTCAGTTTCAGATAAGAAACTGGAAGTTCAGTTTCAGATAAGAAACTGGAAGTTCAGTTTCAGATAAGAAACTGCAACTTTCAGAGGCAGAGCATTTATATTAACACGGCCTTTTCAAACAGGGTTAACATCATGTTGGAAGTTTTATTCATGGTCGAAAATGGAACTACCAGCCAATTAACATCATGCTGATCAACATTCATGCATAGCACATCTTCATATGATGAACAGTCAAAATGCCCACACAATGTCGAGTGTGCGAAACACAGAGAAAACGAGGGACGAAGTTTTGGCAAGTGTTGGACGTGGTTTTGGGCTGCCCCGTCCAGGCTTTCATTTTTAACATGCGCAGCCCATGACCTCGTATGGGAGGTCCATAGGCCTGTTTGTATTTTCTTAGGGCCGTCATGTATCGACCGGCCTATGGACCTCCCATCCGAGTTGTTTTTGGCAGCCCAATTTATGTATTTTTTTGAAGAAAACGCAGAGGTCTGTTCTATTTTTCTATATAAGAATAGGAACGCCAGGTCCAACTTATGTTTCCCTTCTAACTATATTATATATATTTAGATTATTTTATATGTTATTATATATTATTTTTATTGTCATCATATATTTAACAGATACTTACATATGTAAGAAAACAATATCCCACATCTTATTAACTTATAAAAATAATTTCTTAACAAATAAAATCCTGGATTGTTTTGGCACGACAATCCTAGTGATTGTGTACAAAAGCTTGGTAAGATTTAAGGACGAATGTAATAATATCACTTATTATTTAAATATATTTATAACAAAATGCTCAGCCCCATTTTATATTTTGATAACATTGCTGGCCCAACCCAACATTATAATTAGAATCAGCCCAGCAAAATCGTGTATTTCGAGAAAGTGCAAATGGCTTGTATTTTTTAGGAAATAAAACAAATGGGCCACATGGACGCTACATTATTTGTTCACCCAGCCCAGCTAATGGCTGTAATTCAAAAAAAGATCAAATTGACTGTAAATTCTACCACGCAAAAAAAGACTGTAAATTCTGAAATAATGGGTTGAATACGTGCCACATTTTTTGAGGCTGAAATGTGGGCCAATAGGTCAAAGCCAACGCAAGTCGTTGTCAATTTAGTAACAAATGATTCTGACATGTTAGCCGTTGGATTTACATCCAACGACCGGCATCCATCTTCAATCTCTCGTCTTCTTCCGCCAGTGCCGCCGGGACCACCTCCCGCCTCCTGCTGCTAGCAGCTTTGCTTAGCACGCCTCGCTATGAAGCGCTACTCCACCGTTGGCCAGGCCATCCCTCCACCCCTCCACACCTACTGTTCTTCTCCACCGACTGCCGAACCACACCGCACTAGAACTAGTTAACCCTCGTACACCTCTCCGTCTGCAACTCTACTCCCGCGTCTTCCCATCTCCACCTCGTTGTTGTCCGGGGCCTCGCCGTCGTCCACCACCTTGGATGCGCTCGGCGCGGCGTGGTCAACGAACGACACCATCGGAAGTAGACTGTGCGTGGAGAGGCTGACAACTGGGTCCACGGCCGCACACAAGGAAATGCCTCCTTATTACGTGCAAAATAATGATTCCTCCATCTGACATCTAGGAGCCACCGGAAGGGCCTCTGTATTTCACGAAATAACGTGCCCCCCGCTGACATGTCGGACCCACCAGCTATCTTCGCACGCAAGGAAGTGCCTCCTTATTACGCACAAAAAATGAATACTCCCCCTGCCAGCTGGAACCCAACATAGGGGGAGGCTGACTTGTGGGCCTACCAAGTTGACGGGGACGGAGGGCTTTGTCAACTTAGTCAATATGAATGATTCTAGCTCGTGTTATCGTACGTTGTTCATCCAACGGCCGTAGTGCTTCTTCAACCTCTGGTCTTCTTGCTCCAGCCGCCCAAACCAGCGCCGGTCGTGTCGCGTGCTCCTGCCTCCCGTGGCCGGCTGTGATGCCGCGGAGGCCTCACCGCCCCCTACTACTCCCACCAATGCCAGGCCATCCCTCTAGTCACCCACACCCCCTGTTATTCTGCGGCGACAGCAGCCTCACACCGCAGCCGAACCAGTGAACCCTCGTACTCCTCTTCGTGTGGGCATCCACTGCTGCGTCCTCCCCGGCTCTGAGTCGTCCCCTTCCTAGTCCTCGCCGTCGTCCACTGCCGTGGTGCTCTCGGCGCGGCGTGGTCAACGTGGTCAAGGAACGACTTCCATCGGACGTGGACTCTACGTGGAGAGGCTGACAGCTTGGTCCATGGCCGCAGCAAGGAAGTGCCTCCTTATTACGCGCAAAATAATGATTCCTCCACCTGACAGCGGGGACCCACCGGACGGGCCACCGTATTTCGCGAAAAAAACGTTTCCCCCTGACTGCTGGGACCCACCAGCTACATCTTCGCACGCAAGGAAGTGCGTCCGGGCAAAAAAACGATTTGCCCCCCTGACTGCTGGGACCCACCAGCTACATCTTCGCACGCAAGGAAGTGTCTGACAGTCAGGACCCACCTGGTCGAAGCATACGTTGCGTTGTCATTCTGGTCGCGAACGTGTACGTACATATATACTGGTGGATGTAGAGGGTCGCACGTGTCGTAGTAGAGGCGCGTATGTGTCGTAGTAGAGGCGCGCACGTAGCATGTACACGTACGTACAGCGGCCAGGGTGCAAGAAAGAAAATACGGCCACGTATGTGTACATACGGGCGGTGTCTCGAACGCCTACTCGCGCATACGTACGGCCAGGGCTCGTGTACATGGCTGGGTCGGAACGGAGAAACAGCGTCGTCGTCGTGTTCAAGGGGAGGCAACGGAATGCGTCGTGTTCATGGGGAGGCAACGGAATGCGTCGTGTTCATCGGGAGGCAACGGAACGCGTGGGAGCCAACCGGCTGGGTCGGAACGGAATGCGTGGTCGTGTTCATCGGGAGGGCTTGGACGGAACAGGCGATGGAAACAAGCCCTGGCGTACCGCAAAACAAAGGAAACGGACCTCCTACGTTCGGAACGGGGTCCTTTTGATCGGGAGGGGTGTGGCGTACCGCAAAACGGAGGAAACGGACCTCCTACGGTCGAAATGGGGGTCCTGTTGATCAGGAGGGGTGTGGTGTACCGCAAAATGGAGGAAACGGACCTCCTACGGCCGAAACGGGGGTCCTGTTGATCGGGAGGGGTGTGGCGTACCGCAAAACGGACGAAACGGACCTCCTACGGTCGAAATAGGGGTCCTGTTGATCGGGAGGGGTGTGGCGTACCGCAAAACGGACCTCCTACAGTCGAAACGGGGGTCCTGTTCATCGGGAGGGGTGTGGCGTACCGCAAAACGGGACTCCACGGGAGACTTTTCATCTCCACCGTCGACCTCCTCCAGCCTCCACGGGCTACCGTCGACCTCCTCCAGCCTCCACGGGCTACCGTCGACCTCCTCCAGCCTCCACGGGCTACCGTCGACCTCCTCCATCCTCCACGGGCTCCTGTTCATCTAGCCTCCACTGCGCGCTACTCCACCGGCTACTGTTCAACCACCCCTCCACGGGCACCCCTCCACCGTCTACTGTTCATCCAGTCCTCCACACCACGGGGTCCTGTTCAACCACCCCTCCACGGGCACCCCTCCACCGTCTACTGTTCATCCAGCCCTCCACACCACGGGGGTCCTGTTCATCCAGAGGCAATGCCACTGCTCACTGTTCATCCAACCCCCCCCCCCCCCCCCCGCAACACTCACTGTTCATCCAAACGACCGGCTTCAGTTAGCAGCAGTAGCGAAGGAATCGCTCGATCGGGTTCAGTTAACAGCCATCGATCGATCGCTCGGGTTCAGTAATGCGTAGCCTCCAGTGCAATCGCTCGGGTTCAGTTAGAGCCCAACGCCTCGCTCGGGTTCAGTTAGAGCCAACACCTCGCACACACGTGCGTACGTGTACGAGAGAAACACGCATCGCTCGCCCCCCGACCTCCCACCGTAACCGGGAACTCCCCGAAATTTTCCTCCCCCTCACTTCTACCACGGTTTTTTCCGTCATGGACGGCCCAAAGAATGTCATGCAGTTGCGTCTCTGGCCCGCCCAGGATGAAAAGCCCATTTTCTGTCATGATTTTTTGTCATAGAAGTAGGAGCCCACCACATCTATGATGATACCGGGTTTTGTCACAATTATCGTCATGGAAGTGTCATATGTATGACAGAAAAAAATTCGTTCGGCCCAAAATGTCACGGATGTGTCTTTTTTTTTGTAGTGTATTTTTGGTAAATAGTCAAGATTCTTTGTTTATTTTCAATATTTAATTTTAACCCGCCCGGCGACTCATCTGCGTGTTTTATGAAGAGGTCCCAGGAGTGACAACCTTGGCCAAAACATGTTGGTGAAGCTGAAGGCGGTTTACACATTGGTGGAGCAACTATACACAGGCACCCATCGAACCATAACCGCTATCTCCCACACCAAACAGCCGCCCACCCTTATCATGGAGGTATTGGACAAGCTATTCGTCACACCCCAAAGAGTGCAGGAGATAAAATGATCATCTGCCAGAGCTGGTGCCATCACCGCCCTAAGCCAGGACAAAGCGTGGCAAGCGGAACTAGACCCAGAGGAGATGGCCACAGGTTGTCCTAGCTATAAAGAAGACGGGTCTCCCTTTGATGCAGATGGTTTTGCCAAATGTGTAAGGGAGATGCGCCCCTTGGCAAGCAAATTGGCTGAAGAAACTGACCTATCCAGATATCAGCCGGCTTATACCGTTGAAAGCGCAAAAGTGAAGGTGCCAGCTTATGAAGTGATGTATCTTATTCCTCCAATACGTAAGCATACTTTTTCTCCTGAAGTAGATCCATCCAAACTTGTAGATGATGAAGCTGTGTCAAAGCCTTAACTTCCAGACGATGGACGAAAAAGAAGAAGCGGCGCAGGATAACTGATCCATGGTGCGATTCTCCATCATGTTCTTATTTTTAATGTGCTGAAAAACACATGGCCGCACCTTGCAGGCCCACTGGCCTTGTAATAGGATAGATGTGGAAACACTGATCTCGCATGCCATCGTGCATGTTTATATTCTTGGATGCTTAAACCGCCAATCTTTATCTTTATGATCCGCCAATCGCGCGTATATTATCATCAATCATATGGGTCATACTGAATATTATCATACTCCCTGCACACAAGTAAATAACATGTGCCCTGGCAGTTTAAGCCAAGGCAGGTAACATAATGTTTGATAGAAAGATGAAAGGCTATATAAGCCGAAAACTACGCTAATGACAAAGTCAAAAGCCAGGGTGGTTTACGAAAACCCTGAATGTTTATATCATTATAGAAAGAACATACCTGTAAGTCATAACAACTCCCTTTATGATGAGAAGTCATAGGCATGAATCATCATGATGTTGATTGCTCGAGGCAAATTTCCTGGCGGCTTATGATCCGCTATCAGGGCGGGTTGTTAACCAAATATGCTCAATTATAAGACATATGATCAAGGCTACATGGCCTGAATTGTGAAAACTATGTATTCACATGGAACAAAGATATGAACCCAAAAATCTTCAGAAAAATAGAAATTCAGAAAACAAGGCTTTCATAGGCTGCCAAGCCTAAAACTTCAAGTGCTTTCATGGGCTGCATAGCCACTGGGTTATTTTCCAGCACACCTGTAAGCCGGCCCTCACATGACAAACCGCCGGTTTAACTTGAACGAGTTCAGGGTCTTATTTAAAAGGTTGACTGTCAAGAACACGGCGGGTCATTCCAGGATTACCTGGGCAGAGTAGCGACGACATACACGTCGCTTAACCCGAAAGTTGGTGTTTACACCTGGCATATAAGCCGATCAAGAGGGTAAGAAAATCTATGCTCATTGAGCAGGAAGCCCCCAAGTGACCAATGAGTCAGAAAGTAATCCGGATCAAGAGGGCAATCAAGGCTCTGCTCATTGAGCAGGCCACCCCCAAATGACCAATGAGTCGGAATGTAATCTAGATCAAGAGGGTAATCAAGGCTCTGCTCATTGAGCAGGTCGCCCTCAAATGACCAATGAGTCGGAATGTAATCCGAATCAAGAGGGTAGTCAAGGCTCTGCTCATTGAGCAAGTTGCCAACAAATGACCTTATGACCAAATAATAAAGGCTCTGATTCGTAAAAGTGAAACGATAGAGGCCCTGAATTATCAGGGATGCCAGCTTTATTATAATGATCATAATATATAGAATGAAGAAAGTATGTACAACACAAGAGCTGGTGGCTCAAGCGTAATATGGCCGAAGATGAGCAATGTTCCACGGCCGGTGGGTCTCCTCCTTCGATGTGCGTGAGTCCTTGTTCTCTCGAATATCAATGAGGCAGTATAACCCGTTGTTCAGGTTCTTGCTGACCACAAAAGGCCCTTCCCAAGGCAGGGATAACTTATGCATATCTGTTTGATCTTGGATGAGCCGGAGCACGAAGTCGCCTTCTTGAAAGGTCCGAGTTTAATCTGATGGCTATGATAGCGACGGAGATCTTGCTGGTATATCGCCGAACGAGCCGCCTCCAGGTCTCGCTCCTCATCCAACATATCAAGAGCATCCTGACGTGCTTTCTCATTATCAGCTTCAACATAAGCCACCACCCGGGGCGAGTCATGACGGATATCACTGGGAAGAACCGCCTCGGCCCCGTAAACCCTGAAGAAAGGTGTGTAACCCGTTGACCTATTGGGGGTGGTGTTGATACTCCACGCACAGAGGGTAACTCCTCAACCAAACAACCTGGCGTCCTTTGCAAAGGGACCATCAGCCGGGGTTTTATCCCTCTCAAGATTTCCTTATTGGCCCTTTCAGCTTGACCATTGGACTAGGGATGAGCTACTGATGAGACGTCAAGACGAATATGCTCTCGTTGACAGAACTCTCTCATAGCACCATTGGATAAATTAGTGCCATTATTAGTTATGATGCTGTGAGGGTAACCAAAACGGAAGATTACTTTTTTCATGAATTGAACTGCCATTGTTGCATCGCACTTACTGACCGTCTCTTCTTCAACCCACTTGGTAAACTTGTCAACCGCCACCAGGAGGTGGGTCTTCTTATCCATAGGCCTCATGAAATGTCAACCATATCCAGCCCCAAGACCACAAACGGTCAAGTAATTGGAATCATCCTCAACTCCTGAGCCGGCACATGAGCCCGGCGAGAAAATTTCTGACAGCCATCACACTTACAAACCAGATCCTCTGCATCAGCATGAGCCGTCAACTACTAAAACCCATGAAGAAAAGCTTTAGCCGCAAGAGACTTAGAGCAGGCGTGATGGCCACAATCATGTTCATGTATCTCCCTTAGAATCTCATGGCCTTCTTCAGGAGAAATATAGTGCTGGAACACACCTATGACGCTGCAACGGTGTAACTCGCCATTGACAATGGTCATAGACTTGGACCACCGGGTTATCTGCCTGGCCGAAAGCTCAGCCTCAGGCAACTCACCCCGGGTCGTATAAGACAAATATGGGACCGTCCAATCAGGAGTGGCATGGAGAGCCACCACCAACTGTGCCTCCGGGTCAGGAATAGCAAGATCCTCCTCCTTTGGCAATTTAACTGAAGGATTATTCAACATGTTAACAAAAACATTAGGGGGCACCAGCTTACGATGAGACCCCAGCCGGCTTAAAGCATCAGCCGCCTCATTCTTTCTGCGATCAACATGTTCCACCTGATAACCTTTGACATGACCAGCAATACTGTCAACCGCTCGACGTTAAGTCGCCATAAGCGGGTCCTTAGAATCCCAAGTACCCGAGACTTGCTGAGCCACCAAATCCGAGTCGCCAAAGCACCTCACCCATCTTAAGTTCATCTCTTTAGCCACCTGAAGGCCATGGAGCAGAGCCTCATACTCAGCTACGTTGTTAGTGCAAGGGTAAAACGTAGCAAAATTTATCACCTCGTGGGGAAGTCAAAATAACTCCAGCCCCTGAGCCCTCTAGCTGCCTTGACCCGTCAAAGTGAATCGTCCAGTAAGTGTTATCTGGTTTCTCCTCAGGCGTCTGCAACACTGTCCAATCGTTGATGAAATCCACAAGATCCTGACACTTGATGGCTGTCCTCGGCATATATTTCAACCCATGAGGTCCAAGTTCATTGGCCCACTTGGCCACCCGGCCTGTGGCCTCTCTGTTCAGAATAATATCCCCTAAGAGAGCTGAACGGACCACAGTAATGGGATGACCAAAGAAATAATGCTTCAACTTGAGACTAGCCATGAATACCCCATAAACTAGCTTCTACCAACGTGGGTATCTCTGTCTAGACTCAATTAACACCTCGCTGACATAGTAAGCCGGCCTTTGAACCGTATACTTCTTGCCTGGTTCCTTCCTTTCCACCACAACCGCCACGCTGATGGCTCTGCTATTAGCAGCCAGATATAAGAGCAAGGCCTTCTTCTCAACAGGAGCTACAAGAACTGACGGCTCAGCAAGATGATTTTTAAGTATTTCAAACGCCTCATTAGCAGCATCACTCCAAACAAAACGGTCTGATTTCTTCATCATCTGGTACAGAGGGATAGCCTTCTCTCCCAGGCGGCTTCTAAACCAGCTCAGAGCTGCAATACGACCCGCCAAATGTTGGACATCGTTGACGCACGCCGGCTTAGCTAATGAAGTGATAGCCTTGATTTTCTCCGGGTTAGCTTCAATGCCTCTCTCTGAAACCAAAAAACCCAAAAGCTTTCCTGCAGGTACACCAAAAACACATTTGGCCGGGTTAAGCATCATCTTGTAGACCTGGAGATTATCAATGGTCTCTTTCAGATCATCCAACAAAGTCTCCTTCTTTCTAGACTTGACAACAATATCATCCACGTAGGCATGAGCATTGCGTCCAATCTGACTGTGAAAACAGTTCTGCACATAACACTGATAAGTCACCTGGGCACTCTTGAGCCCAACAGGCATAGATACATAGCATAAAGCTCCAAAAGGCGTGATGAAAGCCGTCTTTCTTGGTCTTTAACTGCCATCTTGATCTGGTGATATCCAGAATAAGAATCTAGGAAACACAAACGCTCACAACCCGCTGTAGCATCTATGATCTGATTAGTACGGGGAAGAGCAAAAGGATCAGTTGGACAAGCTTTATTAAGGTCTGTGTAATCAACACACATACACCAAGTGCCTTTTTTCTAAAGTACCAGCACTGGGTTACCCAACCACTCAGGGTGAAAAACTTCAACGATGAACCCAACCGCTAAGAGCCGGGCCACCTCTTCTCTGATGGCCTTACGTCTTTCTTCGTCAAAACGACGAAGGAATTGTTTGACCGGCTTAAACTTAGGATCAATGTTAAGAGTGTGCTCAGCAAGTTCTCTTGGTACACCTGGCATGTCTGAAGGCTTCCATGCAAAGATGTTCCGGTTCTCATGGATGAACTCGATGAGTGCGCTTTCCTATTTCAGATCCATATTAGCACCAATAGTGAACTTCTTGGATCAGTCGCCAGGGACGAAGTCAACCTGTTTGGTGTCATCTGCCGACTTAAACTTCAACAAAGGGTCATGCTCTGTGATTGGTTTCTTCAAGGGGGTCATATTCGCTGGGTCAACATTATCTTTATAAAACTTCAACTCCTCCGTTGCACAAGCAGACTCAGCATAAGCAGCATCACCCTCTTCACATCCCAAAGCTATCTTTCTGTCACCATGCACTGTGATGGTACCCTTGCCACCCGGCACTACTGCAAGATGCTGCTAAAGCGACACTACGATCAGACACCCTTTGCCGAAACTGTGTGCGATGCAATAATCACAAACGGTGGTGTAAAAACCATCAAAAAAGGTGCAAAACGTTTGCGATGGCGGAGCCATCAAACACGGTTCAGATTTTAATTGCGTGTGCGATGCAGGGCACACGCTTAATCCATTCAAACTGTCTGCGATGAGGCGGAACAATAGAAACGAGCAGCCATAACAATGTGTGTGCAATGCAGGACACCCGGTTAATCCATTCGAACTGTTTGCGATGACGTAGAACAACAGAAGCGGGCAGCCATATCAATGTGTGTGCGATATACGGCATACGGTTAACTCGGATGAACTGTTTTCGATTAGGGAACACAAGAGAAACGGTTCAACTTAACACGATGTGTGTGATATGCGGCATATAGTTCACATGGATGAACTATTTGCGATGAGCCAAAAGAACACAAACGAGTCATGTAAACAATATGTGTGTGATACATGGCAAACAGCCGACTCGGATGAACTGTTTGCGATGAGAAATTACAACACAGACGGTCAATACAGTTACTTCGTGTGCGATTCTGTGTGTACAAAAAACTTTGAAAAATGCAAACTAGTTGCTTGCGGTGGCTAGGAGTATTGCACACGATGCGTCTGCGAGTACTCATGTGCGATGATTAGTATGTTACACATATGTTTCCTTATGTTAACATGTGTGTGAATTTGCAATATGGACAGTTAATATGCCAATGCCTTCTGGACATCGGGCAGATGCTTAAACTCAATGAACTGTGTACGATACTAATACTTTCCATGAAAATTTATGAACTTCTGTAACAGCATTTGAGTAACATATATATAGTGGTTACACTATTCGAAAAAAGGAGGATCTTCGTAACACGGTTTTGACAACCATATGGTCCATATCTACATACTTAACATAGTAACAACTATCACATTTTAAGAGGCTAAGGGCCAACAACCATATGGTCCATATCTACATACTTAACATATATAGTAACAACTAGCACATTTTAAGAGGCTGAGGGCCAACAACCACAACTATCCACTGGAAGTAGCTTGATCACGGCGACTCGACATCTCGTCAATGAAAAGGAAGAGCCCTCCTGTGCCTTGGTAGAGCATGAGTAGAACAGTGTCTCCAATTTTCAAATATGGATGCATTGCCACGAGAAGCGAGAACTTGTTAATTTGAATGGTTCCATTTCTGCGGGAAATGTAGTACCTTGCAATCACTTTGGCGTTATTAGCAGGCACAAGTGTAATTCGACCACGCCGGGAAATCGATCCAGGAACTGCTACAGGGGGCAATTTCTGTTGACATGTAGAATAAAAACAATTGTAACATATCGTTGAAGATATATATAGTTTATGAGCATCAACATTAAAATAAGACTTTTTACCAGCGTTTTGTGCACACAATTGGTCTTGTTCAGTGTGTGCACCATAGGTCTAATTAATCCCATCCAAAATCCAGCATTCATACGATGTGCTATCTCTGTCAGATTATCAACAAAGTTTATGACAAGCTTCAAGTCCTTCCAGTGAAATTTGGTACGCTTAGTAACATACAGATCGTTCAATATGCATCCAACATATCCTGCTTAAAAGGTGGAAAGGTATTATTTATTCAGAACATGGCAGAAGAATATATAGTGCGCATAAATTGGTAAATAGAATTTGTTACTGCCTAGGAACGGAGTCAGAATATGATATCACAATTGGTTGCTTAAATAGTGATCAGTTGGTTGCTTAAATAGTAATATGACGGCATGGAGAAAGTTGAAAGGACACTAACCTCGATCAGACTTTGATCGGCCGATGACGTTGGGGAAGTAAACATCCATGTTAATTAGACCAGGCTGTGGTGCACGCACTAGAATTTTATTGTCAGCTTTCAGTTCATAACACTTAGACATTTTTCTCCAAAGGTTTGCATTAAAATAGGAGTGACCATCTTTATCAAGTTTTATGCTAACCGTCATGGTAAATCATGATGCGTTGTCAATATGACATCCTGGGAGTCATCGGCAATGTAAAGCCCAAGATTTCCTTCTACTCCTGTTCTTGCAAAGCAAGGGATGTACTGCTTGAAATGAAAATTAAGATCGTAAATTAGATATATTGAAATAATAGAGGAAGATGAAAATATGGGAGTAATTGATAGAACAGATCAATATATATAGATGAAAGCAAAGTACAAAAATATAGAATTAAGAATAGATAATGTAACCAAGATTTTATGCAAATATATAGATAATGTAGCAACAGACGGTATATGTTCACAAATTTAGGCCATGCCGACGGTGGTAGGTTGAGATTGAACATACCGAGCACTCCCTGAAGTCATCCGGAATGGTGAGATAGAACTTCATTTCCGACTGGCCACGACCACAGTTGCCCGATTTGTGCTCGCACTGTGGACACATGAATGAACACCCACGAATCAGCTAGAACAAAAATGATTCCACGGCGATTCCGCCGGTTGATTAACAGCAACAGACGGTCTGCGATAAGAGATGAGTGAATATTTTGCTAATTAAGTTGATTACCTTCTCCTTGAGAAAAATCCCCGGCCCAATCCCGCAGAAAACCCTAGTCGACCAGAGTCTAGAATGTCAGTGCAGATAGGCGGCGAAAAGCGGTAGGGGAGAAATTCGGTGCCGTTTGGGGCATGACCTATGCCCGCCGCCAACAGCCGTCGAGCTTAGGGTGCAGAGTTGCGGAGGAGTCCGCGGCGAGTGAGTGGGGACGAAGTGGGTGAGGGTTTTCTTTTTTCCTTTTGCATGTGTGAGTGAACACACACGGTTCGCAGAGGCGACGGAGATGAATCGTGTGCGATATAAATCACCAAGATTGAATGGGAATCCAAATTTCCTTTGTCCTTCATCCATGAGTTTTTTTACGATGAACATAAACCCTGCTAATCACCGTGTTCAAATATGACACTTTTCCGGGTTCATTTACAATATTTAGGGGATTATGTGCATTTTGTAGGCATTAATCCACATAATTCAACTTCAAGCAATCAGTGCTTGAAAGGGTGCACAAGAACGGTCTGGAAAAACCATACTCGTGGTATTTAGTAATTTCTAAAGCCTTTTACAAGGAATGGGCAGAGATTTCAATGAAATGCGTGGCAATAGTCAACCACAAACGCGTCATTTACTGGGTTATCAACTATAGAACAATGAAATATGTGCTTGAAAAACATGACGCCTGGCGTGGTGCCATGGTATGGCCTCATCGTGCCCTAGTTAAAAGCTGAGAACGTTTGATTTATGTCGTCATGCACGCCCTTCATAAATCGAACCATCACCGAGGAATTTCAATGCTTTCGAGAGGGAAATCACCAAGATTGAAGGGGAATCCAAATTTTCATCCTAGTTTGTCATTCAGTTTTTTTCCAACGATCAACATACCGCCTCAAATACAGTGTTCAAATTTGACATTTTTCCGAACTCATTTACCATATTTAGGGGATTATGTGCATTTTCTAGGCATTAACATAATTCAAATTCGAACAATCGGTGCATGAAAAGGTGCACAAGAACGGTTTGGAAAACTATGCTCGTGCTATTTAGTACATTCTCATGACTTTTACAAGGAATGGGCAGATATTTCAAGGAAATGTGTGGCAATGGTCAACCATAAACACGTCGTTTACTGGGTTAACAGCTATACAAAAATGAAATACATGCTTGGAAAACATGACGCCTGGTGTGGTGCCATCGTATGACCTCATCGTGCCCTGGTAAAAATGTCATCATGCACGCCTTTCATAAATGAACCATCACCGAGTAAGTTTCATGATTTCGAGGGGGAAATCACCAAGATTGAAGGGGGGTCCAAATTTCCTTTGTTTTTTGTCCACGAGTTTTTTTTCTATGATGAACCATAACCTACAAATCACCGTGTTCAAATTTGGCACTTTTCCGGGTTCCTTTGCCATATTTAGGGGATTATGTGCATTTCCTAGGCATTAATGCACATAATTCAAGTTCAAACAATCGGTGCATGAAAGGGTCCACAAGAACGGCCTGGAAAACCATGCTCGTGCCATTTAGTAAATTCTCATGCCTTTTACAAGGAATGGACAGATATTTCGATGAAATGTGTGGCGATAGTCAACCACAAATGTTTGTTTGTTGGGTTTTCAACTATAGAAAAAATGAAATAAATGCTTAGAAAACATGATGCCTGGCATGGTGCCATTGTATGACATCACCATGCCCTGGTAAAAATTTGAGAAGGTTTGGCTTATGTCGTCATGCACGCCCTTCATAAATTGAACCATCGCCGAGGAAGTTCCATGCTTTCGAGAGGGAAATTCCCAAGATTGAAGGGGAATCCTAATTTCCGTCCTAGTTTGTCATTCAGTGTTTTCCAACAATCAACATACCGCCTCAAATGCAACGTGTTCAAATTTGACATTTTTCCGGGCTCATTTACCATATTTAGGGGATTATGTGCATTTTCTAGGCATTAATGGACATAATTCAAATTCGAACAACCGGTGCATGAAAAGGTGCACAAGAACGATCTGGAAAACCATGCTCGTGTTATTTAGTACATTCTCATGCCTTTTACAAGGAATGGGAAGATATTTCAAGGAAATGTGTGGCAATAGTCAACCATAAACGTGTCGTTTACTGGGTTAACAGCTATACAAAAAATGAAACACATGGTTGGAAAACATGGCATCTGGCGTGGTGCCATGGTATGGCTTCACGATGCCCTGGTAAAAATTGGAGAATTTTTTCCTTATGTCGTGATGCACGTCTTTCATAAATCGAACCATCACCGAGGAAGTTTCATAGTTTCGAGGGGGAAATCACCAGGATTGAAGGGGGTGTCCAAATTTCCTTTGTCCTTTGTGTATGAGTTTTTTTCTACGATGAACATACAACCTGCAAATCACCGTGTTCAAATTTGGCACTTTTCCGGGTTCATTTGCCATATTTAGGGGATTATGTGCATTTCCTAGGCATTAATGCACATAATTCAAGTTCAAACAATCGGTGCATGAAAGGTGTCAGCGTTCTGGGAACGGGGGTCCCCAGACTTGCCTGCCTGCGGCCCACGGCGTGGCTGCGCTAGCAGGCCTGTACGGCCCATCTTCATCAACAAGGCAATCAAGACCCTCGCGAGGGGCCAAGCCTCGCGAGGGGGACGGCGCGAGACCTCCTCAGGAGCGGCCTCCCCAGGCTGCCTCGCGAGGAGCGGAGATATCAAAGCAGGGCAAACCTCGCGAGGCTCTCGTGACATGAGCCATGACGATCAAGATCAGGCGGGTGCCAGCGCGCGCAGCGTCCTTGTTTCCTGTTTGGTGCTAAGGAGGCCAGCGTAGGCGCGGAGTACCGAGGCATCAGGCAAAGGTTTCCATATCAGTGCAACAAGACCAAGACCAGCCGAACGGCAGGACGGAGGTCACCGTGGAGCCTGAGACGGCGTCACCAGCAGAGCTTTCCGCAGGCGAAGACCGCTTTTGTCAGGATAAGCTGTACTAGCTGTCCCCTTTCAAATTGGCCGTTGTTGGCTCCCTTCCCACTCAATATTTGGGGAGAGGACCAGGGCCTATATAAGTAGAACTAGCCACCACAATATGGGGCAGCTTGATCTCATCTGATCGAGAGCCAATCCTTAGCCACACACAAAACACAAGAACACCCCAACCTCAGGAGGCTGTTCTTCCCCTTGTACTGTTCATCATCAGCCCAAGAGGCAATCCACCACCACCACACTGGAGTAGGGTATTACACCAAAACGGTGGCCCAAACAAGTATAAATATTGTGTCTTTGTGTTGCGAGTTTGTCGAGTTCGTCTGCGAGATCTTAGCGAGCTAGGGCGTAGATCGGTAGGGAGGAAATCTCTGCGTGCACCCCAGTATTCGAACCTTGAGGGTTTAGCCGGAACCCGTGATCCGACATTTGGTGCGCCAGGTAGGGGTGCACCGAAGTTCCTCTCCACCGGCCTACGCTCCGCGCCACCGCACTTCGCCCTCATGCCAGGCGCCCCGCCACCGGCTCCAACGGCCGGTGCTGACGACGGGGCCACGGGGCTCCGAGCCCTGGCCCCCGCCCTGCGGCAGGTGCGATTGCCACCCAAGTTCAGGCCGGAGATCCTGCCGCGCTACGATGGCACGGCAGACCCGTCAGCTTTCCTGCTGGCATACGAGGAGGCCGTCCTCAAGGCCGGGGGCGACGACAAGGTCATGGCCAACTGGCTCCCCATGGCCCTCGCCGGCAAGCCGCGCGCCTGGCTGCTCAACCTCCCTGGATCCATGGTGGCATCCTGGGGGGGAACTCCGCGACCTCTTCACCGCTCGCTACGTGGTACCGGCGCACCACGCAGTCGCGGCCCTGCTCGGCGGCTCTGAAGCACCACCTTCAGATCGACATGTCAAGCCGTTCCTCCGCCAGATTGGTGCCGCTTCAAAGCGTCCGAGGGCTCCGCCGGGTTGGGCTCCGCCAGAGGCCGACCTCACCTTCGGCTCAGAGAACCACCCCGACTCCACCGCTGGCTCGGGCATGCTCCCAATGCTCTGCACGCCCACCATCTGTAACGTGGCTGTTACCAAGACCCTCATCGACGGCGGTGCCGGCCTCAACTTGCTCTCCGTGGAGGCCTTCAGCCTTCTTCACGTGCCACTCAAGCGGCTCAGCCTCAGCAAGCCTTTCTCAGGAGTTGGTGGTCGCACTGCCCGCTCTCTGGGACAGATCCGCCTTCCCGTCACCTTCGGCACGCGTGACAACTACCGCACCGAGCTGGTCGACTTCAACATCGCCCGCATCGGCCTCCCGTACAACGCCATTCTCGGGTACCCGGCTCTGGCCCAGTTCATTGCAGCGACTCATCTGGCCGACAACCTCATGAAGATGCCTGGGAGCAAAGGCGTCCTCACTGTCAAAGGGGACGCCAAGGAGGCCCTGGCGGCGCTCAAGCTCGCCCTCAAAACCGCTGCGGCGGCGCAGCCTGCCGACACGGGCACCTCCGAGCCCAAGGTAGCCGTACCGACCAAGAAGAAGCAGTTGTTCACACAAGACAAGGCGGAAACCAAGCAGGTGCCAGTCAATGAGGACGGGCCCTCAGGAGCCACCTTTATTATAGGTGCCAGCCTCGACCCAGGCCAAGAGGAAGCATTGGCGAAGTTCTTGCGCGCAAACAAGGATATATTCGCGTGGGAGCCCAATCAACTGGTAGGAGTCCCGAGAGAGGTCATTCAGCATCATTTAAGGGTATGCCCCAATGTACGCCCTGTGAAGCAGCAGGCGAGACGGCAGTCCAGTGAGAAGCAGGCTTTCAACGTCCAAGAGACCCTCAAGCTGGAGGCGGCGGGTGGCATTCGCGAGGTTCGGTATCCCGAATGGCTGGCGAACCCCGTCGTAGTGCCGAAGAAAGGCGGGAAGGAACAGATGTGCGTCGACTTCACCAACCTTAACAAAGCCTGCCCCCAAGATCCGTTCCCGCTCCCATGCATCGATCAGATTGTCGACTCCACCGCCGAGTGCGACCTGCTGTGCTTCCTGGATGCGTTCTCAGGGTATCACCAGATCAAGATGGCGGTAGAAGATGTGGAGAAGACGGCCTTCCTGACCCCGTGTGGGGTGTACTGCTACACCTGCATGCCCTTTGGACTGTGCAACGCGGGCGCAACCTTCCAGCGGCTGATGCACATCGCCTTGGGGCGGCAGCTCGGGAGAAACATAGAGGCCTACGTCGAAGACATTGTGGTGAAGTCTCAGGAGGCAAGGACCCTGATTCAAGACCTGGAGGAGACCTTCGCGAGCCTGTGCCAAGTGAACTTGCGGCTTAACCCGGAGAAGTGCGTGTTCGGCGTCCTTCCGGCAAGCTGCTGGGCTTCCTCGTCTCCCATAAAGGGATCGAGGCGAATTTGGAGAAGATCAAGGCCATCGAGGACATGAGCCCCTCGCAGACCCTTAAGGAGATGCAGAAGCTGGCTGGTCGGGTAACTGCATTGGGACGCTTCATCTCCAAGCTAGGGGAACGCGCCCTACCCTTCTTCAAGCTGATGACGAAGAAGGGCCCATTCGAGTGGACCGAGGAGGCTGACCGAGATTTTCAAGACCTCAAGAGATACCTGACCAGCCCTCCGGTGAAGGTAACACCACGACCCCTTGAGCCCCTAGTACTGTACCTCGTCGCTACCCCGTACTCCGCCAGCGCAGCACTGGTGGTGGTTCGGGAGGAGCACCAAGCCAAGGGCGCGCTGCGCCGGGCTACAGCTGAAGCAATGCAAGATCGGGAAGGCGCCCCAAGAGCCGAGGCAGCGCCGATAGAAGACCAAGCTCAGCAGGACGCCGCTGCCAAAATTCCCGCAAACAATGAGGCGTCAGGAGTCCCGTCACCTCAGGAGACGTCCCAACTTCCGCAAGACGCGAGCCCAGACACCACACCAGCCCTCATCGAACACCCGGTGTATTTCATCAGCACCGTGTTGCGAGATGCGAGGGCACGATATCCCATGCCTCAGAAGCTCCTACTCGCACTCTTGGTGGCCTCACGCAAGCTGCGGCACTACTTCCAGGGGCACCCCATCAAGGTTGTCTCAGCCTACCCATTGGAGAGGGTGCTCGGGAGCCCCAATTCCGCTGGAAGGGTCGCTGAGTGGAACATCAAGCTGCAAGCATTCCAGTTAGAGTTCAGCACTACCAGGGTCATCAAGGGAGCCGCGCTCACTGATTTTGTGGCGGAATGGACGGACATCCCGACAATAAGTAGGCGAAGACTGGTCCACCTCGCCAGGAAGTGAGGCACCAGACGGTTGGTTCATGTACTTCGATGGCGCCTTCGCGCATCAGGGCGCAGGGGCTGGAGCAGTACTCATCTCGCCCGCCCAGGATAAGCTCTACTACGTCGTGCAGCTCTGCTTTCAGCAGGGCGAGAAGGTCTCCAACAACATCGCAGAATACGAAGGCCTCATAGCAGCTGCGGCAGCTCTGGGGGTGAATCGCCTTACCATTAAAGGCGACTCACAGCTCCTCGTCAACTTCTCCAACAAGGTATACGAGCCGAAGGACGAGCATATGGAGGCATACCTCGCGGAGGTGAGCAAGATGGAGAAGCAGTTCTTGGGCCTGGAGCTGCAGCACGTGCCCCGGGGCACCAACAAGGAAGCCGACGACATCGCCAAGAGAGCATCCAAGCGGCAGCCACAAGAGCCCGGCGTCTTTGAGGAACGGCTCTTCAAGCCATCGGCGACACCACCACTTTCAAGCACAGCTCAGCCTCGGGAGGAGCTCCCACAGCCTCCTGCCTCAGGAGCCCCGGCTTGTGGCCCAAACCTCAGGAGCTCGCCTGCTCTTGGCGCTCGAGCCTCAGGAGGGATGCTGGACAAAGGAATTCAAGGAATATCTTATGCAAGGGGCGCTGCCAGAGAAGGAGGAGGATGCAGAGCGTGTGGTTCGGCAAGCCACGGCGTACTGCGTCTAGGACGGTGAGTTGTACAGGAAGCGGCCAAACGATGTTTCCCTACGCTACATTTCAAGGGACCAGGGGAAGGAGGTGTTAACTGACATACATGGTGGGTACTGTGGGCACCACTCGTCATCACGGACCCTCGTCGGCAAAGTGTTCCGCAGTGGGTTCTACTGGCCCACTGCGCTCAACGACGCTGCTGAGCTAGTGAAGTCCTGCGAAGCCTGCCAGTTCCACGCCAAGCAGATTCATCAGTTGGCTCAGGGCCTCCAGACCATTCCTCTCACGTGGTCGTTCGCGGTCTGGGGGCTAGACATCTTGGGCCCGTTCTCTCGAGCGCCTGGGGGCTACCGCTACCTCTACGTTGCCATCGACAAGTTCACCAAGTGGGCGGAAGTGGAAGCCGTCCGTACCATCCCAGCCGGCTCTACTGTCAAGTTCGTCAAGGGCCTCGTGAGCCGCTTTGGGGTCCCCAACCGTATCATCACAGATAACGGCTCGTAGTTCACGAGTAACCTCTTCAAAACCTACTGTGCTAACCTTGGAACGCAGATTTGCTATGCTTCGGTGGCACACCCCAGGAGCAATGGTCAGGCCGAACGCGCCAACGCGGAGGTCCTGAGGGGCTTCCAGACCAGGACCTTCAAGAAGAAGCTCGAGGCCTGTGGCAGGGGCTGGCACGACGAGCTCCAGTCCGTGTTGTGGTCCATCCGCACCACCGCCACCAAGCCAACGGGCGAGACCCCATTCTTCCTTGTCTACGGAGCTGAAGCGGTCCTTCCTCACGAGGTCAAGCATCGCTCCGCACGGGTCCTGGCGTTCGATGAAACGCAGCAGGACGCCATGCGGGGGATGGACCTCGTGCTGGGGGAGGAACGTCGTCGCGAAGCTGCACTGAGGGCACCAAGGTATCAGCAGGCGCTGCGGAGATACCACTGTCGGTGTCAAAACCGGTGGATCTCGGGTAGGGGGTCCCGAACTGTGCGTCTAAGGCAGATGGTAACAGGAGGCGGGGGACACAATGTTTACCCAGGTTCGGGCCCTCTCGATGGAGGTAATACCCTACTTCCTGCTTGATTGATCTTGATGAGATGCGTATTACAAGAGTTGATCTACCACGAGATCGTAGTGGCTAAACCCTAGAAGCTAGCCTATGATTATGATTGTTGTTGTCCTACGGACTAAACCCTCCGGTTTATATAGACAACGGAGGGGGCTAGGGTTACACAGAGTCGGTTACATGCCAAGCTTGCCTTCCAAGCAAAGGAGAGTCCCATCCGGACACGGAATGAAGTCTTCAGTCTTGTATCTTCATAGTCCAACAGTCCGGCTAAAGTATATAGTCCGGCTGTCCGAGGACCCCCTAATCCAGGACTCCCTCAGTAGCCCCTGAACCAGGCTTCAATGACGATGAGCCCGGCGCGTAGATTGTCTTCGGCATTGCAAGGCGGGTTCCTCCTCGGAATACTCCATAGAAGATTTTGAACACAAGGATCGTGTTCGGCTCTGCAAAATAAATTCCACATACCGCCGTAGAGAGTATAATATTCCAAAAATCTAATCTCCTGACAAGTTTCATAGCGTGAAATCACGCCTCGGCCCGGTCATTATTCGAACCATTTTTCCTAACCAGCTACTGCACATATTGCGAGGCGGTTTTCTTGGCACGTCTTGTCGAAGCAGAGATCGTGCCCCCCTATCACGGGATTCTCATCAATATGGGTGTGGGTAACCCAACCGCGCCATCAATTACGACGCTTGGGGAATAAGCGAGTTAGCCAGGCAGATGGGGAGGCACATAGTTTCTTTCGCCCTTATAAAGGGACAAGAATTCATCTTTTTCACCCACACCTTCTTCTTCCTTGCTCATCCATTCTAGCGCACTCGAGCTCCAGCACCCAAGTTCGCATTTTCTCCTCAAAACCACTCCAAGCATGTCCGGAGCGGGTGGCAAGTGGATGGTCTCCTCCATTACAGAGGAGGACATTACAAAGCTTCGGGGAGCCGGATACCTGGCCGCAGATATCGCGCACCGGCTACCAGATGCGGGGCAGATCGTCCCTACTCTAGAACCCCATGAGAGGGTCGTATTTCTTACCCACTTCGTCCGCGTACTGGGATTTTCCCTCCACCCATTTGTCCGCGGGCCCATGTTTTACTACGGGCTGGATTTTCGTGATCTGTCCCCCAAGTTCATCCTCAACATCTCGGCGTTTATCGTCGTGTGCGAGGCCTTCCTCCGCGTCAAGCCCCACTTTGGCCTGTGGCTGAAGACCTTCAATGTAAAACCGAAGGTGGTGGTTGGCCAGCAAGCGGAGTGCGGAGGCGCCATGGTGGGCAAAATGCCCAATGTCACCTGGCTCGAGGGCTCCTACGTGGAGACCATGAAGGGGTGGCAATCGGGGTGGTTCTACATCACGGAGCCGCGCGACACCAACTGGGTGGCGGCCCCCGAATTTTGATCCAGCATCCCCATGCGGCTCACCTCCTGGAAAGAGAAGGGCCTATCCTGGGGTTCGTCGGTGGAGCTGACTGGACTATAGAAATGTGTCCGGAACATGATGAGCAAGAAAATCAAGCTTGTCAACGTGGTCCAGGTCATGCTCTTCCGCCGGATCCTCCCGTGTCAAAGACGTGCATTCAATATGTGGGAGTTCGACCTGGCGGAGCACCAGACGCTGCGAGAGCTTTTCGACACGACGCACAAAGACGTTTGGAAGGTGCTGTTAAAGGGTGCCGAGGTACCTCCTCCCTTTACCGAAGATCGTGGACTCAGCGCCAAGCGCCCTGCCAATCTGGTAAGTTTTTCACATCTCACAAGATGTTCCTTTCCCCAGTATAACTATGTGAATGAACTGAGCCTCCACGCCATTTTAACAGGACTGGGTAGCGACAGCGGAGCAGATTGATTGTCCAGCCCCTCTACCCGAAGATCCAGAAAATGCTCTCTTAATGGAGATGCTGGTTCCAGCGCCTTATAAGGTGCCGGAGAAGAAGGCCAAGAAGAAGGCCACGGGGACCAGGAAAGGTCTCCGGCGCAAGGTTGTATCGGACTCATCATCCGATAACACTGAAGCGCCCTCCTCCCATGAAGACGAGGAGGAGGAAGAGGAAAGTTCTCCCCCCCAGCCGGGGGAGACAAGAAAAGGAAGGCCGCCCCATCTGGGGAGGCTGAAGGGTCCAAGAAGGGAAGGACCCTCCTTCCGGACAACTCCACAACCGCCGCCTACAGCGACGACGAGTGGCTGCCCAGGGATAAGCCCCTGGCGAAGTCATAAGTATCAGGATACCATAATAATTCTTGGTACGTTTTATTCTACTGCTTCTTATCACGCCAAACATGAGTATGCAGTCCATCCCGAGCCCATATCGACGTATCTTCGTAGGATGATTCTTTGGGCCCGCCGGGTATGAACAGTGATTCACTCCCGACCGCCTCCTCCCCCCGCCCTATGGACGACGCCGAGGTGTTGTCTCAAAGGGCACTGAACCAAGGGAGACAATTCCGGAGGCGCCCCAAGGCGACATTCCAGGCGATGGGCGCATGAGGGGCAAGACTCCCCTGGGCCCTAACGCCGGGGGCAGCAAGTCTAGCCCCTAGTCGAATACGACGCCGGAACATCCAGTGGTTCCGGATTCTGTCAGGCAACCCCTCGCTAAGGGGGGCAAGCCGTCTATGCTGATGGCCTCTGTCCATCCAGAGGCATCGGACAACTTGCTGGAAGCGCTTCGCGGCGCTTCCCTTGACGAAGAGCACCGCACTATTATGAGTGCGGTGGTCAAGAAGGTTTAGTCCGCCAAGAGCGGACTGACTAAAGCATGTGCCAGCCTCCTAACAGGCTTTGAGGTAAGTAATCAAATTATAAGAAAATGTTACAGCATAGATAGTAGCCCCTGATGCTCTGTTTGGCGTTCGCGAAGAAAGGCCGAATAGAGGATCAAATAATAATCACAGGAGTCTAATCAGAATGTGTCGATGTGAATGAGCAGGCTTCACTGTTGGCCGCCGCCGCTCGTACTGCGGAGGTCGCTGCACTGAAGCGGGACCTTGAGCGGTCCAAGGAAGAGCTCGGCCTTACCAAGAGGCAGCTCGAAGAGAACAAAGGTAAGTGACACCCCGTCTAAATATTGATAAAGAAAAAATTGGTTTTGGAATATTATGATCATCATGAATTTTGCTAGGGGCCACGACCGAAGTGGCGGCCCTGAAGAAGGCACTGTCCGAGGCCGAAGACAAAGCGGCCAAGGAGCGCATCGAGCGAGAGAAGCAAGAGGCCCGAGTAGGCGAGTGTTGGGAATCGTAGCATAATTTTAAAATTTTCCTACGCTCACCAAGATGCATCTATGGAGTATACTAGCAACGAGGGAAAAGGAGTGCATCTACATACCCTTGTAGATCGCGAGCGGAAGCGTTCCAATGAACGTGGATGACGGAGTCGTACTCGCCGTGATTCAAATCACCGATGACCGAGTGCCGAACGGACGGCACCTCCGCGTTCAACACACGTATGGTGCAGCGACGTCTCCTCCTTCTTGATCCAGCAAGGGGAAGGAGAGGTTGATGGAGATCCAGCAGCACGACGGCGTGATGGTGGATGTAGCGGGATGCCGGCAGGGCTTCGCCGAGCTTCTACGAGAGAGAGAACTGTAGCAGGGGAGGAGGGAGGCTCCCAAGGCTGTAATATTGCTGCCCTCCCTCCCCCCACCTTTATATAGGCCCCCTGGGAGGGGGGGCGCTGGCCAAGTCCCATCTAGGGTGGGGGGCGGCGGCCAAGGGGGTGCCTTGCCCCCCAAGGCAAGTGGGGCGCCCCCCACCCTAGGGTTTCCAACCCTAGGCGCAGGGGGAGGCCCATGGGGGGGCGCCCAGCCCACTAGGGGATGGTTCCCTTCCCACTTCACCCCACGGGGCCCTCCGGGATAGGTGGCCCCACTCGGTGGACCCCCGGGACCCTTCCGGTGGTCCCGGTACAATACTGGTAACCCCCGAAACTTTCCCGGTGGCCGAAACTTGACTTCCTATATATAATTCTTCACCTCCGGACCATTCCGGAACTCCTCGTGATGTCCGGGATCTCATTCGGGACTCCGAACAACTTTCGGGTTTCCGCATACACATATCTCTACAACCCTAGCGTCACCAAACCTTAAGTGTGTAGACCCTACGGGTTCGGGAGACATGCAGACATGACCGAGACGCCTCTCCGGTCAATAACCAACAGCGGGATCTGGATACCCATGTTGGCTCCCACATGTTCCACGATGATCTCATCGGATGAACCACGATGTCGAGGATTCAATCAATCCCGTATGCAATTCCCTTTGTCCATCGGTATGTTACTTGCCCGAGATTCGATCGTCGGTATCCCAATACCTTGTTCAATCTCGTTACCGGCAAGTCTCTTTACTCGTACCGCAATGCATGATCCCGTGACTAACGCCTTAGTCACATTGAGCTCATTATGATGATGCATTACCGAGTGGGCCCAGAGATACCTCTCCGTCACAAGGAGTGACAAATCCCAGTCTCGATCCGTGCCAACCCAACAGACACTTTCGGAGATACCCGTAGTGCACCTTTATAGTCACCCAGTTACGTTGTGACGTTTGGCACACCCAAAGCACTCCTATGGTATCCGGGAGTTGCACGATCTCATGGTCTAAGGAAAAGACACTTGACATTGGAAAAGCTCTAGCAAACGAAACTACATGATCTTTTATGCTATGCTTAGGATTGGGTCTTGTCCATCACATCATTCTCCTAATGATGTGATCCCGTTATCAATGACATCCAATGTCCATAGTCAGGAAACCATGACTATCTGTTGATCAACGAGCTAGTCAACTAGAGGCTTACTAGGGACACGTTGTGGTCTATGTATTCACACATGTATTACGATTTCCGGACAATACAATTATAGCATGAACAATAGACAATTACCATGAACAAAGAAATATAATAATAACCATTTATTATTGCCTCTAGGGCATATTTCCAACAGTCTCCCACTTGCACTAGAGTCAATAATCTAGTTACATTGTGATGAATCGAACACCCATTGCGTCCTGGTGTTGATCATGTTTTGCCCTAGGGAGAGGTTTAGTCAACGGATCTGCTACATTCAGGTCCGTATGTACTTTACAAATATCTATGTCTCCATTTTGAACACTTTCACGAATGGAGTTGAAGCGACGCTTGATATGCCTGGTCTTCCTGTGAAACCTGGGCTCCTTCGCAAGTGCAATAGCTCCAGTGTTGTCACAGAAGAGAGTCATCGGGCCCGACGCATTGGGAATCACCCCTAGGTCGGTAATGAACTCCTTCATCCAGACTGCTTCCTGTGCTGCCTCTGAGGCTGCCATGTACTCCGCTTCACATGTAGATCCCGCCATGACGCTTTGCTTGCAACTGCACCAGCTTACTGCTCCTCCATTCAAAATATACACGTATCCGGTTTGGGACTTCGAGTCATCCAGATCTGTGTCGAAGCTAGCGTCGACGTAACCCTTTACGACGAGCTCTTCGTCACCTCCATAAACGAGAAACATATCCTTAGTCCTCTTCAGGTACTTCAGATATTCTTGACCGCTGTCCAGTGTTCCATGCCGGGATTACTTTGGTACCTTCCTACCAAACTTACTTCAAGGTTTACATCAGGTCTGGTACACAGCATGGCATACATAATAGACCCTATGGCCGAGGCATAGGGGATGACACTCATCTTTTCTATATCTTCTGCCATTGTCGGGCATTGAGCCGTGCTCAATTGCACACCTTGCAATACAGGCAAGAACCCCTTCTTGGACTGATCCATATTGAACTTCTTCAATATCTTGTCAAGGTATGTACTCTGTGAAAGACCAATGAGGCGTCTTGATCTATCTCTATAGATCTTGATGCCTAATATATAAGCAGCTTCTCCAAGGTCCTTCATTGAAAAACACTTATTCAAATAGGCCTTTATACTTTCCAAGAATTCTATATCATTTCCCATCAGTAATATGTCATCCACATATAATAAGAGAAATGCTACAGAGCTCCCACTCACTTTCTTGTAAACACAGGCTTCTCCATAAGACTGTGTAAACCCAAACGCTTTGATCATCTCATCAAAGCGAATGTTCCAACTCCGAGATGCTTGCACCAGCCCATAGATTGAGCGTTGGAGCTTGCATACTTTGTTAGCATTCTTAGGATCGACAAAACCTTCCGGCTGCATCATATACAACTCTTCCTTAAGGAAGCCGTTAAGGAATGTCGTTTTGACGTCCATCTGCCATATCTCATAATCATAGTATGCGGCAATTGCTAACATGATTCGGACTGACTTCAGCTTCGCTACGGGTGAGAAAGTCTCATCGTAGGCAACCCCTTGAACTTGTCGATAACCTTTAGCGACAAGTCGAGCCTTATAGATGGTAACATTACCATCCGCGTTTGTCTTCTTCTTAAAGATCCATTTGTTTTCTATGGCTCGCCGATCATCGGGCAAGTCAGTCAAAGTCCATACTTCATTTTCATACATGGATCCTATCTCGGATTTCATGGCTTCTAGCCATTTGTCGGAATCCGGGCCCGCCATCGCTTCTTCATAGTTCGAAGGTTCACCGTTGTCTAACAACATGATTTCCAGGACAGGGTTGCCGTACCACTCTGGTGCGGAACGTGTCCTTGTGGACCTACGAAGTTCAGTAGTAACTTGATCCGAAGCTTCATGATCATCATCATTAACTTCCTCCCCAGTCGGTGTAGGCACCACAGGAACATCTTCCCACGCTGCGCTACTTTCTGGTTCGGAAGGGGTGACTGTCACCTCATCAAGTTCCACTTTCCTCCCACTCAATTCTTTCGAGAGAAACTCCTTCTCTAGAAAGGACCCGTTCTTGGCAACGAAGATCTTGCCTTCAGATCTGAGGTAGAAGGTATACCCAATAGTTTCCTTAGGGTATCCTATGAAGACGCATTTCTCCGACTTGGGTTCGAGCTTTTCAGGTTGAAGTTTCTTGACATAAGCATCGCATCCCCAAACTTTTAGAAACGACAGCTTAGGTTTCTTCCCAATCCATAATTCATACGGTGTCGTCTCAACGGATTTCGACAGAGCCCTATTTAAAGTGAATGCTGCAGTCTCTAAAGCATAGCCCCAAAATGAGAGCGGTAAATCGGTAAGAGACATCATAGATCGCACCATATCCAATAGAGTGCAATTACGACGTTCGGACACACCGTTTCGCTGAGGTGTTCCAGGCGGCGTGAGTTGTGAAACTATTCCACATTTTCTTAAGTGTGCACCAAATTCGTGACTTAAATATTCTCCACCACGATCTGATCGTAAGAATTTTATTCTCCTGTCACGTTGATTCTCAACCTCACTCTGAAATTCCTTGAAATTTTCAAAGGTTTTAGACTTGTGTTTCATTAGGTAGACATACCCATATCTACTTAAGTCATCAGTGAGAGTGAGAACATAATGATATCCTCCGCGAGCCTCAACACTCATTGGACCGCACACATCGGTATATATGATTTCCAGTAAGTTGGTTGCTCGCTCCATTGTTCCGAAGAACGGAGTCTTGGTCATCTTACCCATGAGGCATGGTTCGCACGTGTCAAATGATTCGTAATCAAGAGACTCCAAAAGTCCATCTGCATGGAGCTTCTTCATGCGCTTGACACCAATGTTACCAAGGCGGCAGTGCCACAAGTATGTGGGACTATCGTTATCAACTTTACATCTTTTGGTATTCACACTATAAATACGTGTAACATCACGTTCGAGATTCATCAAGAATAAACCATTGACCAGCGGGGCATGACCATAAAACATCTCTCTCAAATAAATAGAACAACCATTATTCTCGGATTTAAATGAGTAGCCATCTCGAATTAAACGAGATCCAGGTACAATGTTCATGCTCAAAGCTGGCACTAAATAACAATTATTGAGGTTTAAAACTAATCTCGTAGGTAGATGCAGAGGTAGCGTGCCGACGGCGATCACATCGACCTTGGAACCATTCCCGACGCGCATCTTCACCTCGTCCTTTGCCAGGCTCTGTTTATTCCGTGGTTCTTGTTTTGAGTTACAAATATGAGCAACCGCACCGGTATCAAATACCCAGGAGCTACTACGAGTACTGGTAAGGTACACATCAATTACATGTATATCACATATACCTTTGGTGTTGCCGGCCTTCTTGTCCGCTAAGTATTTGGGGCAGTTCCGCTTCTAGTGACCACTTCCCTTGCAATAAAAGCACTCAGTCTCGGGCTTGGGTCCATTCCTTGGCTTCTTCCCGGCAACTGGCTTACCGGGCGCGCAACTCCCTTGCCGTCCTTCTTGAAGTTCTTCTTACCCTTGCACTTCTTGAACTTAGTGGTTTTATTCACCATCAACACTTGATGTTCTTTTCTGATCTCCACCTACGCTGATTTCAGCATTGAATATATCTCAGGAATGGTCTTTTCCATCCCCTGCATATTGAAGTTCATCACAAAGCTCTTGTAGCTTGGTGGACGCGACTGGAGGATTCTGTCAATGACCGCGTCATCCGGGAGATTAACTCCCAGCTGAGTCAAGTGGTTGTGCAACCCAGACATTCTGAGTATGTGCTCACTTACAGAACTATTTTCCTCCATTTTACAGCTGAAGAACTTGTCGGAGACTTCATATCTCTCGACCCGGGCATGAGCTTGAAAAACCAATTTCAGCTCCTCGAACATCTCATATGCTCCATGTTTCTCAAAACACTTTTGGAGACCCGGTTCTAAGCTGTAAAGCATGCCGCACTGAACGAGGGAGTAATCATCAGCACGCTGCTGCCAAGCGTTCATAACGTCTTGGTTCTCTGGGATTGGTGCATCACCTAGCGGTGCTTCTAAGACATAATCTTTCTTGGCTACTATGAGGATGATCCTCAGGTTCCGGACCCAGTCCGTATAGTTGCCGCCATCATCTTTCAGCTTGGTTTTCTCTAGGAACGCGTTGAAATTGAGGACAACGTTGGCCATTAGATCTACAAGACATAGTGTAAAGATTTTAGACTAAGTTCATGATAATTAAGTTCATCTAATCAAATTATTTAATGAACTCCCACTCAGATAGACATCCCTCTAGTCGTCTAAGTGCAACATGATCCGAGTTAACTAGGCCGTGTTCGATCATCACGTGAGACGGACTAGTCAAGATCGGTGAACATCTCCATGTTGATCGTATCTTCTATACGACTCATGCTCGACCTTTCGGTCCTCCGTGTTCCGAGGCCATGTTTGTACATGCTAGGCTCGTCAAGTCAACCTAAGTGTATTGCGTGTGTTCCGAGGCCATGTCTGTACATGCTAGGCTCGTCAACACCCGTTGTATTCGAACGTTAGAATCTATCACACCCGATCATCACGTGGTGCTTCGAAACAACGAACCTTTGCAACGGTGCACAGTTAGGGTGAACACTTTCTTGAAATTATCATAAGGGATCATCTTACTTACTACCGTCGTTCTAAGCAAATAAGATGCAAAACATGATAAACATCACATGCAATCAAATAGTGACATGATATGGCCAATATCATTATGCTCCTTTGATCTCCATCTTTGGGGCACCATGATCATCTTCGTCACCGGCATGACACCATGTTCTCCATCATCATGATCTCCATCATTGTGTCTTCATGAAGTCGTCACGCCAACGATTACTTCTACTTCTATGGCTAACGCGTTTAGCAACAAAGTAAAGTAATTTACATGGCGTTATTCAATGACACGCAGGTCATGCAAAATAATAAAGACAACTCCTATGGCTCCTGCCGGTTGTCATACTCATCGACATGCAAGTCGTGATTCCTATTACAAGAATATGATCAATCTCATACATCACATATATCATTCATCACATCTTCTAGCCATATCACATCACATAACACATGCTGCAAAAACAAGTTAGACGTCCTCTAATTGTTGTTGCAAGTTTTTACGTGGTTTGTAGGTTTCTAGCAAGAACGTTTCTTACCTACGTATGACCACAACGTGATTTGCCAATTTCTATTTACCCTTCATAAGGACCCTTTTCATCGAATCCGTTCCGACTAAAGTAGGAGAGACAGACACCCGCTAGCCACCTTATGCAACTAGTGCATGTCAGTCGGTGGAACCTGTCTCACGTAAGCGTACGTGTAAGGTCGGTCCGGCCCGCTTCATCCTACAATGCCGCCGAAACAACAAACGACTAGTAGCGGCAAGAAGAATTGGCAACATCAACGCCCACAACTTCTTTGTGTTCTACTCGTGCATAGTAACTACGCATAAGCCTGGCTCAGGATGCCACTGTTGGGAATCGTAGCATAATTTTAAAATTTTCCTACGCTCACCAAGATGCATCTATGGAGTATACTAGCAACGAGGGGAAAGGAGTGCATCTACATACCCTTGTAGATCGCGAGCGGAAGCGTTCCAATGAACGTGGATGACGGAGTCGTACTCGCCGTGATTCAAATCATCGATGACCAAGTGCCGAACGGACGGCACCTCCGCGTTCAACACACGTACGGTGTAGCGACGTCCCCTCCTTCTTGATCCAGCAAGGGGAAGGAGAGGTTGACGGAGATCCAACAGCACGACGGCGTGATGGTGGATGTAGCGGGATGTCGGCAGGGCTTCGCCGAACTTCTACGAGAGAGAGAAGTGTAGCAGGGGAGGAGGGAGGCGCCCAAGGCTGTAATATTGCTGCCCTCCCTCCCCCCTTTATATAGGCCCCCTGGGAGGGGGGGGGGGCCGGCCAAGTTCCATCTAGGGTGGGGGCGGCGACCAAGGGGGTGCCTTGCCCCCCAAGGCAAGTGGGGCGGCCCCACCCTAGGGTTTCTAACCCTAGGCCCAGGGGGGAGGCCCATGGGGGGCGCCCAGCCCACTAGGGGCTGGTTCCCTTCCCACTTCAGCCCATGGGGCCCTCCGGGATAGGTGGCCCAACCGGTGGACCCCCGGGACCCTTCCGGTGGTCCCGGTACAATACCGGTAACCCCAGAAACTTTCCCGGTGGCCGAAACTTGACTTCCTATATATAATTCTTCACCTCCGGACCATTCCGGAACTCCTCGTGATGTCCGGGATCTCATCCGGGACTCCGAACAACTTTCGGGTTTCCGCATAAACATATCTCTACAACCCTAGCGTCACCGAACCTTAAGTGTGTAGACCCTACGGGTTCGGGAGACATGCAGACATGACCGAGACGCCTCTCCGGTCAATAACCAACAGCGGGATCTGGATACCCATGTTGGCTCCCACATGTTCCACGATGATCTCATCGGATGAACCACGATCTCAAGGATTCAATCAATCCCGTATGCAATTCCCTTTGTCCATCGGTATGTTACTTGCCCGAGATTCGATCGTCGGTATCCCAATACCTTGTTCAATCTCGTTACCGGCAAGTCTCTTTACTCGTACCGCAATGCATGATCTCGTGACTAACGCCTTACTCACATTGAGCTCATTATGATGATGCATTACCGAGTGGGCCCAGAGATACCTCTCCGTCACACGGAGTGACAAATCCCAGTCTCAATCCGTGCCAACCCAACAGACACTTTCGGAGATACCCGTAGTGCACCTTTATAGTCACCCAGTTACGTTGTGACGTTTGGCACACCCAAAGCACTCCTACGGTATCCGGGAGTTGCACGATCTCATGGTCTAAGGAAAAGACACTTGACATTGGAAAAGCTCTAGCAAACGAAACTACACGATCTTTTATGCTATGCTTAGGATTGGGTCTTGTCCATCACATCATTCTCCTAATGATGTGATCCCGTTATCAATGACATCCAATGTCCATAGTCAGGAAACCATGACTATCTGTTGATCAACGAGCTAGTCAACTAGAGGCTTACTAGGGACACGTTGTGGTCTATGTATTCACACATGTATTACGATTTTCGGACAATACAATTATGGCATGAACAATAGACAATTACCATGAACAAAGAAATATAATAATAACCATTTATTATTGCCTCTAGGGCATATTTAGCGAGGTGCAGCAAGAGCTCCAGGCTCTCGTCAAGAAACACGAGTCCTTGGAGCTTGACTCTAAGACGCAAGGGTCCGAGCTTGCGAAGGCCCTCGAAAACGCACAACATGCCAAGGCCGAAGCCCAAAAGGCCCTCCAGGAAATTGAGGCGGTTAAGAAGATAGCGGCGGGTAAGGCATTCATTATGCAAAGCAAGCATGTGAAGGAAACTTTCTTTTTACTTACCCGAGTTCGGAGCTCTCCAGAAGCGTTCGCAGATCTACCCCGCAGTGTGTCGGATGCCGCGGAGTTCTACCAGGCCGAGGAGGGGAGCTCGACGGAGTGGTTGTTCTGATCTCAGTATACTGGGACCGAACATCCAATGCCCTTGAGCAACTAGTTGAAGCAACTGGTCGAGCTTCACAAGGCAGCCGAACAGGCCATGAGGGGTCTTATAGTCCGGATGTGGCCTGGCGAGCCCCTGCCTGGTAGCTACTTCGGTCTGGTAAGGCGGCTTGTGAATGCCTGCCCGAGGTTTGAAGTCATAAAGCGGTCTGTCTGCATTGAGGGTGCGCGCAGGGCCTTTGCCCGGGAGAAAGTGCACTGGGCGAAGTTGGATGCCGAAAAGCTGGTGAAGGAAGGGCCGCCGGAGGGCAAGGAGCATCGCCACCCCGAAAAGTATTATGACAATGTCTTGAAGGATGCTCGCCTTGTGGCGGAGGAATGTGCTAAGGATGTAATATTTGAATGAATGTACTCATGTGATCCTGTAATATGAAACGAGTTCATCTGCACTATGAAACGCTTGTTAATTTAAAATATTACCTTCTGTGCGGCCGTTTATAAAATCTGAGAGTTGGCCAGTCGTCGGCTTCTGCCCCCATGTAACTAGTACTGAGGTTTTTGGGATAAACCTGAGCACTCTTTATCCCAATTTTGGGTCCTTCGAAGGAGGTGTTCAGCACAACGAACCAGGCAATCGGACTATAAAGCTTTATCACTCTCACTTAGCCATAGAAGTCTACAATTTTAAATTTTGGCGAAGCCCCTAGTATTCGGAAGGCCGAATTTGGGGCGCTATATACGCCTAAGTCGGGCAAGGCCGACTCCTCGCCCGAAGCGGAAGAAGTCTTTAAGGACTTGAGACCTCTTGAACAGCAACCAGCTCTCGCCTCATCATGACAGCCAGTTTTCGGCTTTCCCTACTGAGGTGCTCGTCCGGAAGAACCAGGACACAATCGCAGTAGTTCTCCGAGTGCTACCTTAGCCGATATAGCGGAACGTAATATACCAAAACATGGGAGCCGGGCAAACCCAACTATTGACCCAAGACATGATTCGGAGCTGATGCATATAATGCTATAAGTTTGGGGTGCCGCACTGTCGAAAGTGTTCGGACTTTTCACGCCGTGTTATGGGGTATACTGAAGCCCCTGGCGCACTGGTCGTACCAGAATGTACGGGTGCAATTTGTCGTAAAATAAGCTAACAAGGAAAAAGGAAATGCAATAATAGACTAACGCTATGCATTGTTATTTAAATAATATGTCAAAGCGTACGGATACAAGTAGTGCAATAAGCAGAAAATAGGACTATTTGACATGTCCTATGCATGGGCAGGCTGCGTATGGGTATGTAAAACAGGTATTCGGTTGTTATCAAAGACCACCTGGGGATTCCCTTGTACGTCAGAGCGTCTTGCTTCCTTGGTATTTCCTTCCTGCAATGAGTCAACAATCAGACTGCCGGAGAGGTCTTCCAGAGAGTAAGGTCCTGAAAGAGAAAAAATGATAAAGGTATACGTGCCCTGGGGCGGTTGAGCCGAATTGTGGGCCGTGCCATAGCCGTGCCTCCGCCAATGCCCATGGTATCTTGAGTGCGTAGTTATGTACGCGCGGCACAGATTTCACCGCTTGACTGGGACTATGACGGAGGCCAAATTGATATCCAAGCTCTGAACGTGCCTGGAGATCCTGTTGCAGGTTACTCCGGACTCGCTCGAAGGTGTCCGGGGGCCTTTTCATCGAATTGGCGGTTGGCCTCAGAAGGCTGCTTTGTGCTTCCGCTGGGAGGGCTGCAGTGTGCTCCTCCGTGCGGAGCGAGCGTTCTGTGTTTCCATTAACTGTTATAACTTCGTGAGGTCCCAGCATTTTCAGTTTGAGGTACGCATAATGCGGTACCGTGTTGAATCTAGCGAACGCGGTTCGTTCGAGTAGTGTGTGATAGCCACTATGGAAGGGGACGATATCGAAGATTAATTCCTCGCTTCGGAAGTTGTCCGGAGATCCGAAGACCACTTCCAGTGCGATTGAGCCCGTGCAACAGGCCTCTACACCTGGTATGACACCCTTGAAGGTGGTTTTTGTGGGTTTGATCCTCGATGGGTCTATACCCATTTTGCGCACTATGTCTTGATAAAGCAGGTTCAGGCTGCTGCCACCGTCCATAAGGACTCATGTGAGGTGAAATCCGTCAATGATGGGATCAAGAACCAATGCGGCAGAACCGCCATGATGGATACTAGTGGGGTGGTCCCTACGATCGAAATTGATCGGACAAGAAGACCATCGGTTGAAATTTGGGGCGACTGGCTCCATCGCATAGACGTCCCTTAGTGCACGCTTCTGTTCCCTCTTGGGAATATGGGTTGCGTATATCATGTTCACCGTTTTCACTTCGGGAGATAATTTCTTCTGTCCTCCTGTGTTCGGCGGCTGGGGCTCCTCCTCATCGTCGCTATGCAGCCCCTTTTCCTTGTTTTCGGTATTCAACTTGCCGTCCTGCTTGAACATTCAGCATTCTCTGTTGGTGTGATTGGTTGGCTTATCGGGGGTGCCGTGAATTTGACACGAGCGATCGAGTATGCGGTCCAAACTGGACGGGCCCGGATTGTTTCTTTTGAACGGCTTCTTCCGTTGACCGGATTTAGAGCCACTGAATCCGGCATTGACTGCCGTGTCTTCGGCGTTGTCGCCGTTGTTGCGGCGCTTGTGTCAGTTGCGACGTGGTCTGCCATTACTATCTTCGGCATCTGAATTGCCATGATTTCTTGATGTGTTGTTGCTGCGAGCCAGCCAGCTGTCCTCGCCCGCGGAAAAGCGGGTCATGAGTGTCATGAGGGCTGCCATAGACTTCGGCTTCTCTTGGCCGAGGTGCCGGGCGAGCCACTCATCACGGATGTTATGCTTAAATGCCGCTAAGGCCTCTGCATCCGGATAGTTGACAATTTGGTTCTTTTTAGTTAGGAACCGGGTCCAGAATTTCCTGGCCGATTCCCCTGGCTGCTGAGTTATATGGCTCAAGTCATCAGCATCTGGTGGTCACACATAAGTGCCCTGGAAGTTGTCAAGGAATGCATCTTCCAAATCCTCCCAACTGCCCATGGAGTTTGCTGGCAAGCTATTCAGCCAATGCCGAGCTGGTCCTTTGAGTTTTAGTGGGAGGTACTCTATGGCATGTAGATCGTCATCGCGGGCCATGTGGATGTGGAGGAGGAAATCCTGGATCCATACCGCGGGGTCTGTTGTACCATCATATGACTCAATGTTCATGGGTTTAAATCCTTCCAGGAATTCGTGATCCATTACTTCATCAGTGAAGCATAGGGGGTGTCCACCATGTATATATCATATGATGAGGTGGCACTCCAGCGCCCTGTAGGCGGTGGTTCCTGTTCGTCTCCTGCATCGTCGTCCATACCGTCGATGTCTTCAGAGTCGAAATCGAGCATGTCGGTTAAATCATCGACAGTGGCTACTAAGTGGGTGGTGGGTGGGGAGCGAATTTCTTCGTCGTCCGCATCCCATTCTACCCGGACATAGTTCGGCCAAGGGTCTCCTGACAAGGAGAGAGACCTCAATGAGTTTAGCACGTCGCACAGTGGTGAGTGTTGAAAGATATCCGGGGAGGAAAACTCCATGATTGGTGCCCAATCAAATTAGATAGGCATGGACGCAGGCGGTTCGGAGCCCGTGGCCGGGGACGAATCCAAGTGTCCAGCAACACGGGTCTCATAGGAAGTGAAGTCAGTATTCGGCTCCATCGCCGCTGAGTGCGCGGCCTTCGTGGTGGGGTCCATCCACCCGTCCTCAGATGGCGCCATCTGTTCCGGATTGAGGGCCGGGGTAGCCGCAAGTGCGATTTCCCAAACACTGTCCGATGGCAGAGCTAGGTCATGCTCATCGTGACTACGCGGCACACCTGACACGGGCTCGAATCCGTCGAAGATCAAGTCTCCGCGGATGTCGGCGGCATAGTTCAAACTTCCAAACCTGACCTGATGGCCAGGGGCGTAGCTCTCGATCTGCTCTAGATGGCCAAGCGAGTTGGCCCGCAGTACGAAGCCGCCGAATACAAAGATCTGTCCGGGGAGGAAAACCTCGCCCTGGATCACATCGTTGTCGATGATCGAAGGAGCCATCAAGCCTTTATTGCGACGGCACAGTGGAACTCTCAATGAAAGCACCAATGTCGGTGTCAAAACCGGCGGATCTCGGGTAGGGGGTCCAGAATTGTGCGTCTAAGGCAGATGGTAACAGGAGGCGGGGGACACAATGTTTACCCAGGTTCGGGCCCTCTCGATGGAGGTAATACCCTACTTCCTTCTTGATTGATCTTGATGATATGAGTATTACAAGAGTTGATCTACCACGAGATCGTAGAGGCTAAACCCTACAAGCTAGCCTATGATTATGATTGTTGTTGTCCTACGGACTAAACCCTCCAGTTTATATAGACACCGGAGGGGGCTAGGGTTACACAGAGTCAGTTACAAGGGAGGAGATCTACATATCCGTATTGCCAAGCATGCCTTCCACGCAAAGGAGAGTCCCATCCGGACACGGTACTAAGTCTTGAGTCTTGTATCTTCATAGTCCAACAGTCCGGCTAAAGTATATAGTCCCGCTGTCCGAGGACCCCCTAATCCAGGACTCCCTCAACCACTGCCGCAACATCCGCTCCAGAACGCTCGAGGCAGGCGACCTCGTCCTAAGGCGGGTCCTCTCCAGGGAAGGGCTGCACAAGCTTTCACCCATGTGGGAGGGCCCGTTCAGGGTCGTCCATGTCTCCAGGCCTGGCGCCGCGCGCCTGGAGACGTAGGACGGGATACCCATCTAGAACGCCAGGAACATCCAGCACCTCCGGAAGTTCTTCCCATGAAGCAAGGCCCAGAGCCTATGAAGAAGGCCCGGTGCCTGTGATGAATCGCCGCCCGTGACACTCTCACGTAATAATGAGTGGGGCTGTACACGCCCCGGAGTCTCAGGAGCGCCGGACTCAGGCCTTGGGGCTCCCTCCCACACCTAGTGGCAGCACTTAGCTCCACGATGGTGAGAAGACTTGAAGACTACATTAGGTGCCGGACGCGGCTTTTCATTTGCTCTCCGTAGTTGCCTCACTTTTCCTTAATCGAAGTTTTCTTCTGGTGTTCCTTGCTGATTCGATTCCCTCGCCTCTTACCGCATTTTCCGGCTCTGGTTCGCTCGTGTTCTCTCTCTCGCATACCTCGCGAGGGGGGCTAGGCAGGTGCCCTCGCGAGCGTTTTTCTTCTTTCTGCCTTCTCGCGAGCCACCCACGTTTTCGAGCCCGAAAGCTAGCGCCTCTCTCCTAATCCGTGCCCCTCGGGTACCGCGATGCAAAGCGCCGGGTCAAGGCTTGGGTGAACGGCAAATCTCCTGGCAAACTCCCTAACGAATTTTTAGCAGTTCCAGAGCAATCACACACCACTAGGTCAAGATGGACACGAGGAAATAAACGCCTCGTAAGGAGGAGGGCGCCCCGAATGCACCAGGCTAAGTTATTTTGCACAAAATAGCCACACAGCACTGAAACGACAAGCGTAGCATAATGGTTAATAAGTTATGGTTCGATACACGCCCCTCCGGGCCCATGCTGGTTTCATTTCGATGCAGGAAGGAAAAGGGGAACATGACAAAAGCGGCGCTCGCCCCCGCAGCAGCCGACGGGGGCAGGGCCTTGGCGACGTCCCGGGTCTAGTCGGACCCCTCCTCGCGCTTCACCGATGCGCGGTGACGAGATGACCCGCTACCGCCTTCGAAGCAGGCGTGGCGGCTGATCAAGGCGGCCGCTGCTGGAACTGTCGCCAAGGGAGGAGCCACCATAGCCAGACGAGGCGCGGCCAGCGGGTTCGTCGTCCTCCTCGTCCCGACCGTTGCCAAGGCCGAGCACCTCCTCGCCGTCGTTCACCTCAGGGCAGCATCCGGTGCGGCGACCGTCTTCCCCGAACACCCTCACACAGAGGGTTGCATCGCCGTCGAACTTGAAGTGGAGGGTGCACCGCCTGCCCAGGCCGCGCGCGCGGGCGAACGTCCGCCAACCGCGGGCCAGACCTATGTTGCCCACGACGGAGACCTCGACCGCGACCCAAGAAGCCCGACTGCAGCAACCGTCTGCCTGCAGCCAGAGCCCGCCTGGACCGGAGACCAGCAGCTCGTCGGCAAAGAAGCGGGGGAGCTGGAGCCAGGTGCCGGCCGGATCCTCCGACCAGACAAAGAACTCCGGCAGCGCCTCTAACACATGGAACCGTCTGCCTGCAACCACATCGCGTCTTCTTTCGTCGATAGGACTGCTGCGACCAGAGCGACTTCTGCCACGCGCAGCGGCACCACCCCGAGAGCCAGGGGCCGCGGCGGGGGTCGCGGCATGCTTACGGGGACGACCACGTCCTCGCTTGGGCGCCGGGGAGCCGGGTACCTCCCGAGGGGCCTTGCCCTTCCCCGCAACGGAGAACCTCTTCGACGGCGCCATTGCTGCTAGCGGTGGAGCAAGGAGGAAGAAGCAGGCGAACCAAGAAGATATGGGCGACGAGGGCTCCGCCCCCCTCCCCATTTATAGCTGAAGAAGGCCAACCGGCGCCTCCCACGATCACATGTAATGATGATTTTCCTTGCATGTCATAGGGACTTGTCAAGTCAAGCAGTTGCCGAGGCAGCATGGGGAAGTGGAGACGCCCATGTCCAATCAACCGCCACGCGTCGACGAAGGCCGTAGGCTTTTGGGGCCCGCAGCGCTCCGCGCTTGACCTTTGGCATCGCCGCGAAGCCAAGCCCGAGTGCACCTTGGGCCCGGGGGCTACTGTCGGCGTTCAGGAAATGGGGGTGCCTAGACTTGCCTGCCTGCGGCCCACGGCGTGGCTGCGCTAGCAGGCCTGTACGGCCCATCTTCATCAACAAGGCAATCAAGACCCTCGCGAGGGGGACAACGCGAGACCTCCTCAGGAGCGGCCTCCCCAGGCTGCCTCGCGAGGAGCGGAGATATCAAGGCAGGGCAAACCTCGCGAGGCTCTCGTGACGTGAGCCATGATGATCAAGATCTGGCGGGCGCCAGCGCGCGCAGCGTACTTGTTTCCTCTTTGGTGCTAAGGAGTCCAGCGCAGGCGCGGAGTACCGAGGCATCAGGCAAAGGTTTCCATATCAGTGCAACAAGACCAAGACCAGCCGAACGGCAGGACGGAGGTCACCGTGGAGCCCGAGACGCCGTCACCACCAGAGCTTTCCGCAGGCGAAGACCGCTTTCGTCAGGATAAGCTGTACTAGTTGTCCCCTTTCAAATTGGCCGTTGTTGGCTCCCTTCCCGCTCAATATTTGGGGATAGGACTAGGGCCTATATAAGTAGAACTAGCCACCACATTCGGTGGCAGCTTGATCTCATCTGATCGAGAGCCAATCCTTAGCCACACACCAAACACAAGAACACCCCAACCTCAGGAGGTTGTTCTTCCCCTTGTACTGTTCATCATCATCCCAAGAGGCAATCCACCACCACCACAATGGAGTAGGGTATTACACCACAACGGTGGCCCGAACCAGTATAAATCTTGTGTCTTTGTGTTGCGAGTTCGTCGAGTTCGTCCGCGAGATCTTAGCGAGCTAGGGCGTAGATCGGTAGGGAGGAAATCTCCGCGCGCACCCAGTGTTCGAACCTTGAGGGTTTTGCCGAAACCCGTGATCCGACAAAAGGGTGCACAAGAACGGCCTGGAAAACCATGCTCGTGCCATTTAGTAAATTCTCATCCTTTTACAAGGAAGGGACATATATTTTGATGAAATGTGTGGCAATAGTTAACCAGAAATGTTTGCTTATTGGGTTTTGAACTATAGAAAAAATGAAATAAATGCTTGAAAAACATGACGCCTGGCATGGTGTGCCATGGTATGACCTCACCATGCACTGGTAAAAATGAGAGAAGGTTTGGCTTATGTCGTCATGCACGGCCTTCATAAATCGAACCATCACCAAAGAAGTTCCACGCTTTCGAGAGGGAAATCACCAAGATTGAAGGGGAATCCAACTTTTCTTTGTTCTTTGCCCAGGAGTTTTTTTCGACGATGAACATACACCCTGCAAATCACCGTGTTCAAATTTGGCATTTTTCCGGGCTCATTTACCATATTTAGGGGATTATGTCCATTTTCTAGGCATTTAGTGCATATAAATCCAATCCAGCTATAGGTGCACGGGTGCGATGTGAGGGACATGGATTGCCGTTCGATCACGGCGCGTCCTACGGTGCACACGCGCGATCAGCGTGGCTGGGGTTCTGGTCAATCATAACGCAACACACAATAGGCTCAGCGCACACTGTTTCCGGAAGCGACGGAGATGAACCGTGTGCGATAATGAACGAGCAAAATTGTAAGGGAAGCCAAATTTCTGTTGTAGTTTGTCGTTGAGCTCTTGAATACCACCGCACTGTACGGCTGCCGGGCCCCTCCATCCCAGAGCTCTCTCCAGGCGTCGTCCATGGCACCGCGGCGCATAGTAACTGGTAAGGAAGCGATGGCATCCCGTCGTGTCGCGTTCCTCGCCGCCCGCGACTGCACACATGGTAAGGAAGCGATGGCATCTCGCCGCGCCGAGTTCATCACCGCCGGCGGCCAGACAGTTACATGGGCAGACTTTGAGGCTGCCATGGCCGAATGGGTGGTGGATCTAGAGGTGGCCAAAGCCACATAGAAGGAGTGCAAAGGCAGAAAGCAGTCAAGAAAAGAGAGTCCCGCCGCCGCAAGAAAAAAGAGGCCGCACGCCATGGTGACGAGAGCTTGGCGGAGATCGAAGCACGGTGGGCTACCGCCTACAAGGCCGGGAAGGAGAACGTCGGCGTCTGGCCAGCATGCCCCGATGGCAGCATGTGAGAAGTAGTTTAAGTTTGTAGTATTAGAGCAAATTACCAGTAGTACTTTAAGTTTGTAGTATTAACGTACAATGTCGGTAAGAGCATCCTTTGAGGGCTTTGAGTGTTGACTAGCATGTGTGGCCGTGTGCGTTTTTTTGCGTAAATCATTAGAGATCACAAAACACATGGTTCCTATGCCGTACCCGTCTGCGTTTTTTGCGTTAATGACCCATAAGTCAGTTATCTGTGCAATGTTTCCTAATAAACATCTAGCTCTCTCTAATGCAATCAACGTTAGTGGCTGTGCGGTTATATGTTTGCAAGAATCAAAAATGCCTTGCTTTGATGATTCCTCCCTTAAAGCTTTATGCCCCAAACGATTTGATAAGTTTGCTTATATTCCTTCGCGCCGCGCTTCGGGTGGTATTATTACGATATGGAATAGTCATCTTTTCACGGGACGGGTTTTCTTATCAGAACATTTTGCTCTGGGGGTCAAATTTACGTCAACCCAATCGGGCCATCGTTGGAAACTAGTAAATGTATACGGTCCTTGTCAAGGAGAACAAAGATCCACATATACACAATGGCTTTTTGACTTGCATATTCCTTTGACAGAATATTGGCTCATTCTGGGTGATTTTAATTACATACGCTCACCGGAAAATCGCAATAAACCAGGAGGGGACGTCCACGATATGTTCACTTTTAATGACTTTATCCGTGAACAAAATCTAACTGAGCTACCTATAAAGGGCAAAAGATATACGTGGTCTAACATGCAACAAAACCCTCTGTTGGAACAACTCGACTGGTTTTTCACATCCTTAAACTGGACTGCCACGTTTCCAAACACCACGGTGACCCACCTTGGTAAGCCAGTCTTTGATCATGTCCCCTGCTCTGTGGCCATTCAGACCACCATCCCACGCAGTTTATGGATGGTCTGGTTTGAAACCTACTGGATCGCACACCCAGGGTTTATGGATGTTGTGTCCCTAGCATGGAATAAGCCGATCAAATATAACAAGAGGGCCAATGCAGCATCCCGTCTGTGTCAAAAACTCAAGGCAGTCCGTCACGCTCTCAATCATTGGAGCCGTCATATCTCTAGACTGAAAATTGCGATTGAGAACACCAATAAAGCTCTGGTTGAACTAGACAACATTGCAGACCGGCAGTCCCTCACTTTGCCCGAAGGTAATTTCAGAGATATACTCAAAAAAACACTTGCTTCGCCTTCTACAATATCAAAAGGAACATTGGAAAAAACGATGCACCATTCGTTGGATTCAATTCGGTGATGAGAATTCCAAATTTTTTCAAGCGGTGGCAACTGAAAGCTACAGAAAGAACTTTATAAAAACCTTGAAAGATCATAATGGAGTTGAGGTGGACGATCACATAGCGAAAGAGGCAATCCTGTTTGATACATACAAAGACAGACTGGGATCATACAACCCACAACCAATGAAGTTCAACCTCTCGCAAATGCTCCGACGAGAGGTAGATTTTCACAGCCTGATTACCCCATTTACACATGCAGAAATAGACGCGGTAGTCAAAGAAATGCCACCAGATAGGGCCCCAGGACCGGATGGGTTTAACGGTGCATTCATTAAAGCTTGCTGGCCTATTATCAAACATGATATTTATCAGCTATGTGAAGAGTTCCATGGAGGAAATTTGAATCTGGAGAGCATCAATTATGGACATATCACTTTGATACCTAAGACGAATGCTCCTGTGATAGTGAATGACTTTCGCCCGATCACGCTCCTGGATTGCTGTCTAAATCTTATAACCAAGATCCTTTCCAATCGCCTTCAGAAGATTATTCTGCAGATTGTTCATCGCAAGGAATATGGCTTCCTCCATGGTCGTTCCATTCATGACTGCCTTGCCTGGGCTTTTGAGTATATTCATCAGTGCCAAGCGTCCAAACGTGAGATCGTACTTTTGAAACTAGACATCGCGAAGGCATTTGATACGATCCAACACCCTGCGATGTTGCTCATTATGAAACACATGGGCTTTCCAACCCAATGGCTAACCTGAATGGAAAATATCTTCTCATCGGGCAAATCCTCGGTGCTTCTCAACGGGGTGCCAGGTCGCCAATTTTTCTGCAAATGCGGAGTGCGTAAGGGCGATCCTCTGTCACCATTGCTATTTGTGTTAGCAGCTGACCTGCTCCAAACCGCTCTTAATGAGGCACTTCAAAACCAGACCATCCAACACCCGATCCCGCCAAAGGGAAATGACAAATACCCGGTGATTCAATACGCTGACGACACAATAATTGTCCTCCCTGCTTGCATCAACCAGGCCGCCAAGATCAAACAGATACTTGAGGATTTTGCCACTTCAGTGGGACTCAAAATCAACTTTCATAAGTCAAGTTTGGTGCCCATCAACACCCCTCAGGACAAATGCGATACGCTGACAGCGATTTTTGGCTGTGCTCAAGAAACCATGCCATTCACTTACCTTGGGCTGCCCTTAGGTACTACTCGACCTTCGGTTCTGGATCTGACACCGTTTGTTTGCAAGGCAGAAAGGAAACTTACTGCGGCTATGTCACTCATGTCTTATGCGGGTAGACTAGCACTTCTCAACTCCATCATCACGTCACTGGCTATCTACCCCATGGGTACATTAAGACTCCCTCCGAAAATTATTGCCCAATTGGACAAAATCAGATGGTACTGCCTCTGGAACAAGAAAATGGATAATGGGGACAAATGTAATTCGTTGGCAGCTTGGTCCATGGCCTGCCGCCCAAAAAAGAGTGGTGGGCTCGGGATACTGGATCTACATGTTCAAAACGATGCTTTGTTGCTCAAACTCCTACACAAGTTCTACAATCAGCATGACACGCCCTGGGTCAGCCTCATCTGGAATACTTACTCTACAGAGTCTGTACCCCATGCAACAGAGCCCTGCGGCTCCTTTTGGTGGCGGGACCTGTTCTGGAAAGACGACCGGAACAATTCTATATATGAGGAAAAGTACCCAAGAGCATTTTCTTACTACAAGAACGGTGACATTCCAATTCAGGCCTTCCTCAACACAACTGATCTGGCAACAACCTTTCATCCACCACTTTCAGTACAAGCCCACAATGAGCTGAGGCAGATCCAAAGAGAGGTAGCAAACGTGGAACTCACGAACGCGGATGATACATGGACCTGCTGTTGGGGTGCACAAAGTTTCAAAACAACATCATACTACAGTTACTACTTTAGAGAGATAACTGCACATGTGGCATTCAAATGGCTATGGAAAACTAAGTGCACGGCTAAGATAAAGGTTTTCGGGTGGCTGCTACTTTCTGACCGTCTCAATACAAGGAACATGCTAAAACGGAGACACTATAACATTGGGACCAACCTGGACTGTTTGTTATGTGGTCAACACATTGAAGAAATAGTGGAACACCTCTTCTTCCACTGCACTTTCAGCCAATCCTGCTGGAGGATACTGAACATTACCTGGAGTGATCACCAACATCGCCTTCAGCTGCTGGAAAGATTGAAAGAAAGGCACAATCACAAAATGATCAGGGAGATTTTCCTCCTGACAGCTTGGAGCTTGTGGAAGGAACGTAAAACCAATTACTTTAGAAAAGTGCTGCCATGCATTGACTCGTGGAAAGGAAGGTTCAAAAAACTCTTACACAGGCTGCGTGATCACAAAAAACAACTTGTGCACGAAACTTTGGCTACTATACAATGAACCTATACATAGAGGGAGCTGTAGAGGGATCCTTGCTAAGGAAGTTGCCTCCACCTTGTAACTTAGTTATGTAGTTGTTCTTCTCCCTCCCTCCCCCACCCCACCCTGTGCATATGTAACGAAACTTTTACATTGTGGTAATATATAAGCAGTAGGAGCCTTTCCTACTGTCCTAACCTTCAAAAAAATGTTTCCTAATAAACCAGGCGTACCATTGACCGAAAAATATCAAGTACACGTGTACATTTTTTTGGAGAAGGGATCTGCCAACATTTTTTTCTCGCACACGAGTATTTTACGCGCTTCGTCTGTGTTGTTTGTTTCCCCTGCCCAAGTTTCAAGTTTCACAGCGAAATTTTCATTAGGCGCGCGATTTCAGAATTTTTTCCTCCAACCACATCCCCACCCTCAGTATCCCCCCTCGCGCCTCGCCCTAACGGCATATCAAACCGCCGCTGCCACAACCACAGCTTCAACCACATCTACTTTCTGCTCGGATCCAGTCAGGTAACCCACCGATCTCTATCACGGCCCCGGCCTGATTGCTTAAATGGCGCCTGCCAAGCATCCTCATGCCTCCAAATCTCCACCGCCAGGAGCTAATGGCAGTCCATGGCGTGATGGCCGATGTGCGTGTTGACCCGGAGGAACACCTCGCCTCTGCCGCCGCTACCGACATGGTGCAAGCTCTGGTCCAGATGAAGTCTCCCAGGACTTAACAGGTAAGATCTGACCAGCTAAATCTTACCAATACCACTTGCAACAGCTATGATTTGTACGGTTGATGTATTAAGCATGTTCGTGCCTTATTTATTTCAGTACTGCACACTGTGTGATGTTCAAATATTACCGTGTCCAGCTCAATTTCACCAATACCAGCAACACACTTACAATACATGACTCAGGATATCACTAGAGATGCATGTCCATGTACTTACGCAGGGTCATAACGGCTGATGCTTTTGTTTGCCGTCGAGGTGAGCTGCATCCCATGTCTTACAGTATTTCAGATAATTTGTGCAATTGCAATTTAACTTCTACCATTTACTGGTTGCCTGTAGGTACACATGTCAGTGGCACTGATCCATGCTTTGACCCAGAGGAACAGCTCACCTCCGCCGTCGCTGACTTTGGGCAGGCTCTGGCCAAGATGAAGTGCCCCAGCAACTACCTCTCAGGACTTACCAAGTATGTACTCACCAGTTCAATCATACCAATACCAGCTACAATTAATGGCTATGTTCCGTACGGTCGATGTATTAAGCATGTTCTAGTAAACATGCCTAACACATTTTTGCTACTTTCCCTACCTTTTTATAGACATATGGGCCATTCACTGCTCTGGTTGCACCTGCCCTGTGATGTTTAACTATGCCAATTGCATTCTTATCAGTACCGGTTTCAATGTCTATTAAGCCTGTTGCAATTAACAGTTGAATCCATTTTTAAACAGTTGTATTTCAATGGCGACAAACTTACAAAACTTGACTTAGAAGCCTGTTGCAATTAACAGTTGTATCCATTTTTAATCTGTCCATCTGCTACCATGCTACTCTCCTCAATGAAGATATACTTGAGATGCTGCCCATTTGCTATTTTTGGTGGATGCTAACTCTATTCTACTTAACATGCTTGTCCATGTACTTACGCAGCGTCATAACGGCCGATGCTGTTGTTTGCTGTCGAGGTTAGCTCCATCCCATGTCTTACAGTATTTCACATCATTTGTGCAATTGCAGTTTAACTTCTACCATTTACTGGTTGCCTGCAGGTACACATGTCACTGGTACCGATCCACGCTTCGACCCGGAGGAACAGCTCGCCTCCGCCGCCACTGACTTTGGGCAGGCTCTGGCCAAGATGAAGTGCCCTAGCAACTACCTCTCAAGACTTACCAAGTATGTAGTCACCAGTTCAATCTTACCAATACCAGTTGCAATTAATGGCTATGTTTTGTACGGTCGATGTATTAAGCATGTTGTAGTAAACGTGCCTAACACGTTTTAGCTATTTTCCGTACCTTTTTATAGATAGCTGGGCCATTATCTGCTCTGGCAGCACCTGCCCTATGATGTTTAACTCTGCCAATTGCATTTTTATCAGTACCGGTTTCAATGGCCATTGAACCTATTGCAATTAAAAGTTGTATCCATTTTTAAAGAGTTGTATTTCAATGGCTACAAACTTACAAAACATGAATTAGGATGTTGTTAAGCCTGTTGCAATTAACAGTTGTATCCCTTTTTTAATCCGTCCCTTTGCTACCGTGCTACTCTTTCGAAATGAAGATATCACTACAGATGCTGCCGTTTTATTACCATTTGCTATTTTTGGTGGATGTTAACCCTGTTGTAGTTATCATTGGCTTTCCATGTACTTACATAGGGCTACAATGGGTGATGTTGTTGTTTGCCGTCGAGGTTAGCTGCATCCCATGTCTTATACACCATCTATTCCTAAACATAAGTATTTTTAGAGATTCCAATATAGACTACATAAGGAGCAAAATGAGTGAATCTAGATTCTAATCTAAACTATATCTATAATTCTACATACATCCCATGTAGTTCATATTGAAATCTCATAAAAATACTTGTACTTAGGAACATAGGTAGTTGTATTTTACACCATTTGTGCAATCTCAGTTTAGCTTCTAACATTTAATTGTTTCTTGTAGGTACATATATGAGCGGTACTGATCCACGCTTCGATCCCTTTTGCGTATGGGGCAATGAGATATTCATCAACAAGCGTCAAGTGAGGAAACTAAGAAAGATTGTTAGGCGAAAGAAATGGGTGATTGGAATTAAGCTCTTTATTTACAATTTATCGAAGACATCAGTTAGGTTTAGGATGGTAAGTAATGTGTTGCCTTTTCCCCTGCCCACAACAAGTTACTCTATTAGACCTCAGTATCTGATATTTTTCTCTTTTCAGTGGTTTCCGAAGCTATTTACTGATGATTACCTTGCAAACTACATGACCGGAGTGGAGGCAACTAAGGTTAAAGTATATAATTCATGCTACCATGATAATGCTCTAGAAGTCTTCCTGAAGGCGGTGAAGGATCGGCGGGCTATCATCACAAGGGGTTGGACAAAAGTGGTCCGTGCCTATGGCATGCAGGAAGGCACATTATGGGCATTCCGCTTCTTCAACACCGTCGGAAGTCAAAATGATTTACGCTTGTCTGTTCACCTTTACCGCCTTTAAATATTGTGGTTCATCATAGTTAATTGCTGCCTAATCCTGTAATTACTGAACATATTGTACTGGCAATTTTATTTATGGATTCGTTGTTGAACCATTGTGCTGAGAATTTGAATTGCACATTTCATATTTCAAAATTTCCAAATTGAATAATAAAAAACAGGCAAAAATAAAAAGAGAACGGACGGTCATAGAACTTTGCAAACGGTTCTGGCAGTAAAAGCGCTTGTGATGGATAGCCCAATGCCACAGAGTTTTCTACATCAAATTGTGTGTGATGTAGTTAATGAAAGCAAACAGTTAACCAAGGCAGAGCGTGTGTGATAGTTACACCTTTCACACACAAGCGTATACATAAAACTGTGTGGGATGTGCATATGAACGGAAATGTTCTCCTTGGATTAACTGTGCGGGATGTACATAAGAACGGAAACGTATTCCTTGGATTGACTGTGTGTGATATACATACGAACGGAAATGTTTTTCTGGGACTCACCGTATTGGATGTACATACCTACGGAATTTTTATTTCTCGGATTACCGTGTGGGATGTACATACGTACAGAAATGATTGATTTTCGATGCCTTGCCCTATCGCACACGGCCCCAGCCTGTGTCCCAGGAGTGCCTATCCCCAACGATTTCTGGGTCGTGTGGGAAGGAGCTCTCTATCGCCCACACTCACTTGGCGACGGTTCCAAATGCCGTCACGGAAAGGGGTTAAAAACCGTTTGTATAGCACCAACGCGTACTAGTGCAGCATCTTAAGCTGCAGATACACATAACAAGGTCGTGCCATAAATTTGGCATAAGCCGGCCGTCCAAACAGGGCATGATAAGGGCATTTGATCTTGACTACTTGAAAATTCAATGTCTCAGCTCGGTAATCGTGCTCATTGCCAAAAGCCACTTCCAAAGCTATCTTACCCACTGGGTATGCCGACTTACGAGGCACCACTCCATGAAAGACTGTTGAGGACGGCTTAAGGTCTTTGTCGGTCAAATTCATACTGCGAAAAGTATCATAATAAAGAATATTGATACTACTGCCTCCATCCCATAAGCACCTTAGTGAACTTGTACCCTCCAACCTGAGGGGCCAGCACCAAAGCCAGCTGACCCGGATTGTCAATCCGGGCCGGGTGATCCTCACGGCTGCATACAATTGGCTGCTCTGACAATCGTAAGTATCGAGGTACAGCCGGATCAACTACACTTACTGCTCATTTATGAACCTTCTGATCTCGCTTGCACATGCTTGTAGTGAAAACATGATATTGACTGCTATTAAGCTGCTTTGGATTACTCTGATACCCTGACTGTTGTTGCTAATTTCCTTGGTTGGTTTGCTGGTTAAAACCGCCTTGATTGCCTTGCTTGTCGTGGCCTTGGAAACCGGAGTTTGACCCGCCACCTCCAAAGCCAGGCCCGTGCGAGCCACACCCTGACCCGCCGTGCTGACCATTGTTGTTATGATGATCCTGATGAGAGCCGGAATTCTTATACTCCTTCATGATGACACAATCTTTCCACAATTGAGTCGACATCCTGTCTCCATAACTACGCTTCGGGCAAGGTTGGTCTAGCATCACCTCCAAGTCGAACTTTGGCCCGCCTGCCCGAAATTATGGTTTTCCCTTTCGGTGCTAACCGTTACTCAGTGCATTGGTATTGGCCACAAAATCTGACCCACCGTCAGGTTGCTTGCGCTTACCATTACCACCCTGGTTATGCCCTGCCACGTTTGGCTGCTGCCCTTTTCCATTTCTATTCTTCTTCCCCTTGTTGGACTTTTCCTCATCTGACTCAGGGTCTTTAGTGTTATCTGAGTTGGCGAATTTGATGAGATCCGCCATGATCTCCCCCATGTCATTGCAATGACGTTTGAGCCGCCCCAGCTTCTGTTTGAGGGAAACGAACCGGCATTTTTTCTCCAAAATTAGAACAGCTGATCCAGCGTTGATCCTATCCGACGAGTGGATAATGGCCGAGACCCGGCGAACCCAATGGGCGGTTGACTCATCCTCACGCTGGATACAAGTGTCTAGGTCGATAATCGACAAAGGCTGCTTACATGTGTCTTTGAAATTCTGAATAAAACGCGTCTTCAATTCAGTCCATGAGCTGATGGAATTAGGGGGCAATCCATTTAGCCAGGTGCGAGCCGGCCCATCCAACATCATGGTGAAATATTTGGTGCACACAACATCGTTAACGTCCAACATCTCCATAGCCTCCATCTCCGCCTCTTGACGTGCCCTAGCCTGATTCGTCAGGACCTGAGCATCATTATCAACACGTGGCGGGTCATGCCCATAGGGAGGGTTACGGCGCCGCTCACTGCTGGAAACCACCGGCGATTCAACACGCCGGCTGTAACTTCGAGTGGGGTGTGGAGTCGAATGAATCTGCTCGCAGCTATATGAATAAGCCGCTTGCTTAGCTACCGCCGCTTGAAGAAGCTCCACAGCCTTTCGGGCCTCGACCGCCACGGGAGACTCGCCTTGTACTGGAATAGCTGCCAGCCGCGACGCTGCGGCAATCATGTTATCCAGAGGGTTAGAATAATGACCCGATGGTGTTGGCACCTACTGAGGCGGGGTTAAGTTCAAATGAGGCGGGTCTGCAACATGTGGTTGCGCCGTAACCCCGGCCACGGGCGCCTCGACAGCCCGGGTCACCTCGGGCGGGTTACTTGGTCCTGCCCGAGGTGTATTGAAAAGATTCTTTGCATCAAACTCCAAAGGTAGATGACTCTGGTGCCTCCTACGAAGAACAACATTTGATGCATTCTGATCCAGGCTTAACCGGAAAGTTTATGCTTGAATCCATTGTGATTCGGCGTCCAAGGCGGCTCGCTCTGTTGGCATCCTAGCATTTTCAGCATTAAGCTCCTCCTTAGCCTGAGCTATCTCATCTCGTAGTTTCACAATGTCCACCTTATGCTATGCTTAAGTCGTCGGGGTCACCTCTGTAGCTAATAGAGTTCCCAAAGCATCCAAGAGCTCGGATAAGACCTGAGCCGACGGGTGCACAGAGCTGCTCGCCCTGGCTGTTGCGACAGCCGTTGAACCAGAAGTCATACGCAGCAGTTGATGAATTCAGCACCGGTTGCATGCCGGCCATGAAGATCGTGACTTTGTTTGGCAGCTCATAGGGGTCCGGAATGCTTTCGCCGTCGGAATAGCCCCCAAGCCCGTCGTCTTGCAGTCGATAGATTGACCCAGTCTAGCCGGTTGAGGACTCATCATCAGAGTAGATGGTCGTCTCTCCACCGGACACAGATCCTTCCTCAAGATCCACCCCATGAATAAATCCAACAAAAGCGTGCTTCACGGCGGTTTGAACCTTGGCGGATCGCACGCGCCGAGCCATCTCGACGATGTCGGTGCAGATGCCCAGCGCAGGCTCCGACACGCCGATCTTGCCGATGAAGATGTGGATTCCACCGAAGGGGACCCGATACCCATACTCGATTGAATCGGCCTCGGGACCCCAGCTTGAATCGTCGATGTAGATCTTGCTGCGGAGGCTCTTGGTCATCCGGCCTACCGCGTATCCCTTGATCCCTGAGAAGCTACCCTTCAAGAACTCGAAACCACCGTGCTCTGGCCCCATGGTGGGCGCCAACTGTCATGGATTTGTCACGACAGATGCCCTAGTGAAAGGACTTAGGTGTGGAGCCATCGCACTAGGTTAGCTTAAAGGGGTTGAACGGGACAAAGGACACAAGGAGTTTACCCAGGTTTGGCCCCTCTCAGTAAGGTAAAATCCTACGTCCTGCTTCTAGTTGTATTGCTTGAGTTTTGATTACAAGGGAGCGATTATGCTTGACCTAGTTCTCGATTGGTTTTTTCTTGAGTTAACCCGCCACCGGGTCTCACCTTTATATACAGGTTGATGCCCGATGGCTTACAGAGTCCCGGATGGCTCACGCAACATGACCGGCTCGGTTTCTAACTAAACTTGCCTTACAGAGCAAGTTAACATTGAACGGCTCACACCTTCGGGTCTTGAACTACCTCTGGGTCTTGGGCCTCCAATAAGCTTTGCCTTATGAACCGCCATCTTCAAGTCTTCTTGGACCTCTTGGGCCTTCTTCATAATAAACCGCCAACGGTATAACCCAGACCCTCCTGGGCGGGTCATACCTCAGGGTTATATCCCTAACAGGATTGGTATGACACTCTGAACGAGTTCCTTAAGAAAAGGGTTTCAAACCCGGTTGACTTGACCCTACTATTTTCACAAAATCTTATGATGGTGAACTATTCATATGCCAAATATATGTTGACGATATTATCTTTGGTTGCACTAACATGTGTTTCAATGAAGAATTTGCATATATGATGTGTGAAGAATATCAGATGTCTATGATGGGAGAATTGAGATTCTTCCTTGGTCTTCAAATTCGTCAACAACCCAGTGGCTTCTTCATTTCTCAAGAGAAATACATGAAAGACTGCCTAAACAAGTTCGGCATGCAAGACTGCAAAGGCCTCAAAATTCCAATGCCTACAAATGGTCAACTCTGTAGTGACGAAAATGGTAAATATTTTGATCAGAAGGTATATCGCTCCATCATTGGTTCGCTGCTTCACTTATGTGCATCTAGGCCAGATATTCTTCTTAGTGTTTGCGTGTGTGCCCGATTTCAAGTGGCACGAAAGGAATCACACCATCAGGCTGTGAAGCAAATTCTTTGATATTTAGCTCACACACCAACGCTTGGATTATGATATCCCAAGGGCTCATACTTTTATCTAGCTGAATTTTCTAATTCTGATTACGCTGGAGATCATGTGGATCGCAAGTCAACATCAGGCACATGCCATTTCCTCAGACGATCTCTTGTCTGTTAGTCCTCAAAAAGCATAACAATATCACTTTCCAAAATAGAGGCTGAGTACATTGTCGACGGTGCATGTTGCTCTCAGTTTCTATGGATGAAGCATAACCTCAAGGGCTATGGCGTCAACGTGAAGTCCCTCTCTATTGTGACAATGGGAGTGCTATCAAAATCGTCCACAACCCTGTGCAACGCTTAAGGGCGAAGCATATTCATATTTGTCACCATTTTCTTTGTGGTCATGTGCTGAAGGGAGACATTGTCATCAATCACGTGAAGACTGAAGACCAGCTTGCAGATATCTTCAATAAGCCCTTGGACGAGAGAAGCTTTTGCATTTTGCGGTGTGAGCTAAACATCCTAGAATCTTTGATGTCCTCTGAAATGAACACACATCCTAACACTTATGCATTCTTGACGACTTTGATGCACAACACACGAAGTAACGTATTTCTTCAATCAATGAAGACTTGCCCTCTAAGTGTGAAGAAATTAATGAAGAACTTGACTCTCAGAACCCTACGGCAATTGTGCGCGGTGTCTGGAGTCATCATACTTCTTATACGGTGGGTAACGCCACCACCTCTTATATGACATTCTTCAAATTTGAGTTTTTCATCATTTGCAATTTTGTCAAACTTTTCAAATTTGTCATTTGAGGTTATTCTCCATTGCCTGAGCTGATATATATAGTTGAGTTTTTCATGGCCTCAACAACATCCACATATTGCTATTTTTTCAAGTCGATTTCCTCGCCTATGTGGATGTGATTGGACCCGCTCCCCTCTATGCTAAACTCAACCCACTCTGTTCACAAATTCTTCATATGCATTGTACTTGACACCGTTCAGAGTCTTCACTATGTCCTTTGATAGCTGAAGAAATTGCGAACTCATTTTAAAATTTTCAAATCATTTTTTGGTAGTTGCCACATTAATCCATGTCCCACGCACTCATCGCATAGATAAGGACGTCAAAATGCATGCATGACGCATGCCACAAAGATGCGAATCGTCAGGGGCTGATCCGTCCAAAATCTTCTCACCACTCGGTTTTCGCCGCGGCTATAAATAGCCCTGACCCCATCAACCTAGTTTCACTTTGCTCCCTTGCTCTTGTCACTCTCAAATCCTAGTGCTACCGCTGGAATTCACCACCGCCGGAGAAGAAAACCTTCAGTGCCTTGATTTCTTCGTCGACGTACTCACGCCGGCTCGGATTTCTTCATCTCCGCCACCACAGTAGCTGTCTTTCATCGCCAAGTTAGGCCACGGAAGATCTGATCTAATGATTTCCTTCATTTCGTCGTCTAGTTCATCGAGTTCATTTTTGGGGTAATTAAATGTTCATTTTTTTCTACCCAGTTTGATCTCGTCTCAACCTTAAAATCATTAAATGTTGTTTTTACCTCACTTTCCAATTCTTCAACACTTCCTTTTGGCCAGCCTTGAGTACTTCATCTAAGTTATGCTTAATAGTTAGATTCCTCAATTGTGCAATTGCTTCAATCTGTACAGCTCTGGAACCTAAGTCAAGAATACTTAGTGATTTTTTTCAAGACGATAATGGTCAATTTCCTAAACTGGTTTATTTTGAAAACCTTCTGAGAACGGATGTGACTCTTCCCAATTTCCTCGCAACTATATTCTATTCATAGGCACAAATGTCGGCCTAAAAATCACTTGGTTCTTGTCGGGGAAAACGACACCTATGGGATCACTTGAATCCCATCTACGGTTGGCGGGCACGGGGTTGTGCAAAGAGCGGGTCCGGCAGTCAGCACAAGGATCGTTTACCCAGGTTCGGGTCGCGAGTATGTGTAATACCCTAGTCCTGCTTTGGTGTATGTATTTGAGTGTTCTTGAGTTCTTGAGCTAGCTACGGTGCGTGTCTAGCCCAAAAGATCCGAATCCTTCTCCTGGACGCCTCGGGCCTCCTTTTATAGACAAAAGGGGTTGCCACTGTGGCACACAGGAGGTGGAAAGGTGTACAGTGCGCAAGCTTATCGCTTGGCATTACGGGACAAGACGCATTAAATGCGCTCCCTTAGGTGTCCCGTTGTTTTACTGGGGATGGCAACGAGGCCCGCCCGTCCGTCGCCGCTCCGCCTCGCTCCGACGCGCGTCCAGGCCAACGATGCATGCAGCGCCATGTAGGCTGGCTGGCTGCTGAGATGGCGTGGGGGAAGGATCTTGACGAATATCTGCATGTCACCACGCAGGTGCTTGCTGAGTTGGTCTAGAAGCCGCGCGTCACCACGCAGATGCCTGCCCAGCTGGTCGGGATGGCAGCTGTATGGGAACGGCGGTGGAGCCTTGGCGGACGCGGGCCTGGCCGCGGCCTCGTAGGTGTCTTCGGCAAGGGCCTTGCCGGAGCCCCGGCAAGGGTCTTGCCATGGCACCGTGGTCGTCCTCGGCTTGGGTCTTCCCGGGGGTCTCGTGGATTTCCTCGGCTAGGATCCCGCCGAGCATCGTCGTCTTCTGGTCCTCATCTGATCTTGTATGCTTCATGATCTTCACAAAGATCTGCATGCCACCACGGAGGTGCCTCCCGAGCCTGGGCCCCAATGTTCTTGATGCCGTTGCAACCCTTGGCTCAAGGGTGGCGCACTCTGCTGGCATCGGGAAAGCTGCCCCGGCAAGGCCCTTGCCCGGGCTGCCGAGGCCGCCCCGGCAAGGGCCTTGCCCGGGGATCCCACCTCGCCCTTCTGCTCTCTGTGGTCTCTGGTCTTGGTGTTGCTCTGGTTGCCTTGTGCTCCGGCTTCCCTCCTCTGCCCTGCCAAGTGTGGCCGCGGGTGCGGCTCTGACTGCCCGTGCACCAGTAAAGTGGTCAAAAGGAGAGCCCCTACTTTTGTACACCGACAGGAGCCCCTGGGCCTGGGCCACACATAAGCGCGACGCATTTTTGGGCTAGTCCCAGAATGGTGCGCGGGCAGGCGGGGCGGATTTTACCGCAGTAATTTCTTCGCTCGCTTGCGCTTCCCCACGACCCGCATTGAATGCGCGTCATGGAGGGTCGTGCGTGACGTGGGGGTCATGCGTGGGGCGGCCGCTGCCCTCATGCGTCACATCACCGTAAATGGAAAAGAGGCGGCCCGCGCCTTCCCCGTAAAAATGAATAACCACAGGCATGCTACTCATTTACCCCCTGTGCCATCTCCAATCTCAGAAACGCCGTCCCCTCGTTCTTCCTTCTCAAGCTCTCGCTTTCGCTCGTCGCCGCCGTGCCTTCGCTGTTCTTCATCCCACACCTCTCGCAGCCGCCATGGCACCCAAAACCAGCAAAGGCAAGGGAGTGGCCAAGGACGTCGGGGGCAAGGAGCCGCCGGAGAGCGAGTTGGTGGCGCGGCGGACGCAGCTCGCCTACTTTCCCTCGACGGTCGACGGGGTCCACCTCCGGGACTACTTCAAGCCCCTGTGGGGTTGCAAGACGGGGGGAGAGGCGACGGGGCAACCTACCACGCGTATCATCCATGCTGATTTCACCGAGGCCGGCCCGAACCGGTACCCATTCTTCGTCGATTACTTTATGCATACATACGGCTTCCACCTTATGGATTTCACTCCGAATGCCGTGGCGTGCATGGCTCTTTTTTCCCATCTCTGCGAGGGCTTCGCCAGAGTGCTCCCCAACACGGCGCTCTTCCGCCACTACTTCTTTCCTCGCATCCAAAAGGGCGGTGCCATCTCCGGCTGTGTCACCTGGATCCCAAGGACTCAGGGGAAAGGGACATATCTGGAGGGTGCCCAGAAGGAGAGGTGGGAGGAGTGGCGCGGCCGGTGGTGCTGGATTGAGGAGGAGGATCCGCAGGAGTTTTGCCGGGTTCGCCAGGCGCCGCCGGTCCGCAGAGATGACTGGAGCAACGTCGACGCTGATGATGCGAAGCTCACAGTCGCCACCACCAGGATCCATCGCCTCACCGTTGCCGGGCTCACCCTGGAGATGATTGGGGCGGACTTCATCCGCCGCCGAATCGCTCCTCTGCACAACAAGGGGAGGTCGGCCTGGCTTTTCAGGAATGCAGCTGACATCATGAGGCTTCGCCCCGGTTTGAACCACAACTTCACGGTGATGGGGCACGCCCACTTCTGCGAGCGGCTCTTTCAGCTCAACATGAATCGCGACGACATGGTCGAGAGGTCCGGCAAGGCTGCGAAGGCCAGCAAGGTCGCCAAGGGGCCCTTGTTTGGGTTGCCGGCAGGGGTGGTCCCCCTGAGCAATAACTCGCGCCAAAGCAACATCATCGCCATGATGCCGGACTTCAACGCGCACGGCCTCGTCCCAAATTGGGCCGAGCCGCCGGCGGATCAGGTGCAGGAGTTCTTCGACTCCTTGGCGGAGAGGTACGTCCGCAACGAGCCGCTGCTCGTCCAGGACACCACTCACGCAGAACTGGACTATATCGCCGCCAGGGCGGCGGAGGTGGAGCTCGCCAAGGAGGCCAGCAGCGCAGGCGGCATGGAGGACGAGGCCACGGCGGCCGCGGAGGACAGGGAGCTCGCCCAATGGGCGGAATCCGCTGGGGAGGCCAGCAGCGCCGGCACTGGGGCCCCTCTCATTGAAGATGTGGTCGACGAGTCATCGTCGAAGGAGGTCGAGACTGTCGACCCTCCGGCCACAGGGAGAGGGCGAGTCCTGCTGCGGGCCAGCTTTGGCGAGCCGGTCCGGCCTGGCAGGGCTGCGTAGCCGCAGCAAACCCAGGAGGCGTCCATGCGCCAGACGAGGGCCGCAGCGGTGAAGAAGGTCGTGAAGGCTGAAATGGCAAAGAAGAAGGCAATTGCGTCTTCTTTGTCCAAGCGTCCTCGGACTCCATCTGCTTCCCCTCCTCCCGCAGACAATGACTACACGGAGGTCGTCTTCAATTTTGGGTCTCTCAGCCCAAGGAGGAAGAGGAAGGCAGCGGAAGAGGAGGTGGAGGATGAGTAAGTATCCTGCCTCTTTGTTGTCTCCGTCCTCTCAGACCGCGCCGCTTCTCTTGATTTTTTTCATCTTCGCAGGGATGCAGAGACGCTGGGCTAGAGGGTGAAGAGGTCCAGGGCCTCGACGGGCGGCCAGCCCCGGCGGGCACTTCGAGTACGCCGCTGGTGGTGGTGAGCAGCCCGGACAGCAGCCCCCGGCGCAGTCCCCAGCGTAAGTTCACCACTTGCCCCCCTCAACGTGTGATGGGGTACGTTCCCTTGGCGCTGACCTTGTCGTGGTTGCAGGAGGAGGACGGCAGCAGGAGGAGCCACTGAGGGCCACCCCAACACGCCGCCCCCATGAACTACGCTGCCCCGAGGGGCGTCCCTGGCAAGGGCGCCAAGCATCGAGCCTATGCGCACGGAGGAGGAGGAGGAGGCGAACCCGGGTGCTGGTGGCTCCGTCCCGGCTGCAAATGGTGGCGGGGAAGGGGCTACTTCTTCCAAGCCTGGCACAGGTAAGTCACCCGCCTCCCGTCCCTGCTCCTTTTCCTTCTTTTTGAATCTTGATCTCGGCCTTGCCTTATCCCCTCCTCGGTATCCAGATCCTTCCTCGGCGGACCCGGAAGACATAGACACTATCATCGAAGGGGTCGCCAAGGATGCTGCGGCCGAGGCCGACAGGATCGCCGCCGAGGAGGCCACGAAGGGCGCTGCTGCGGACGCCGCCAAGGGGCCGACCGGGGACTCCGGCAAGGCCGCAGCCGAGGAGGCCGGCGAGGGGCCTGCCGTGGAGGCCGGCAAGGCCGCTGCCGAGGAGGGGTGGTTGACGACCAACCTTCCTCCTCCGCTGCCTCTAGCTCAGGCAAGTATCTGAAGGTGAGCAACGACCTGTTCGTCCAGCTCCCAGGGAAGGCGAGCACCGGGGCGCCCACCGAGGGGGAGGTGTTTGATGACGAGGTGCTCGCCGCCGCCGGGCTCGAGGTTGTCGATGAACCGAGCGCCGGTGGCAGCGGTTCCCAGGAAGAGCGGCTCCTCCCCGCCATCAGCGCCAATTTCCAGAAGCTCCAGGCGCTTCACCGTGCCCGCCTGGACAAGGCCAAATCCAGGATGGTGGTGGTGGACAAGGCGGAGGTGGACCTTGAGGAGCGCGTCACCGAGGCGCAGGCTTGGTTCCGCCAGGCCCACAAAGACCTGAAGGCTGCCCAAGATGTGCTGGCCGAGCGCCAGCTGGAGCTTGTCATGAAGCAGGCCGACATCGAGAAGGCCCTGGAGGCGGCGAAGTAGCAGGCCGCCCAGGACGAGGCCGCTGGGCACCAACACCAGGCTGCGCTAAACTCCCAGGAGAAGTACCTTGCCGTGCGTGAGGAGAAGCTTGCCGCATCACTCCGAGGCAAGGATGAGGAGGTGGAGAAGCTCGTCGTGCAGCGGACCCGGGAGCTGGAGCAGAGGCACAAGGAAGCCCTCAATGCCCAGGCTCTGGTTCACGCCGGCAAGGTGAAAGAGCTGGAGGTGGAGCGGGACGGGATGAAGGATCAGGCCCTGAAGTTGGCCAAGGAGAAGGACATGCTCAACGGTGCTCTGGTCGAGGCTGTAACACCCCGCATGTAACTTGCCATATTTGTAACTCCGACTCTTGCCATTTCCGGCTATGTGATATGTTTTTCCCTCCGTTGTCGGGTTTTGGTTTTCGTTTTGTATTTTGGTCATGTCATGCATTTTTTATATCATGTCATCATGTGCATTGCATTCGCATACGTGTTCGTCTCATGCATCCGAGCATTTTCCCCGTTGTCCGTTTTCCAATCCGGCGCTCCTATCTCCCCCGGTGCACCCCTCTAGTTTTCTTTCGTGTGCGTGTGTCAAACTTTCTCGGAATGGACCGAGGCTTGTCAAGTGGTCTTAATATACCACCCGGAGTCTACCGGTCAAGTTTCGTTCCATTCGGAGGTCGTTTGGTACTCCAACGGTTAACCGGGCATCCGCAAAGTCCATTTGAGTGTCCAGCAAAAACCCCCTCCAAAACCAGCCCAAAGCCCACCAAACTCTCTTCCATGCTCTAGGTCATTCGATCACGATCGTGTGGGCGAAAACCGCATCTCAGACGAACCCTAACCCTCTCCCTCCGTGCCGTGCCGGACGCGTCCGCCCGCGCCGGACACGTCCGCCGCCGCGCCCCGGCGAATCCGCTGTTGCCACGTGTCCCGCCGGCCTCTCCCTCCGCGCCGGCCCGCGAGCCCGCCGCGGGCCCGCCCGAGCCGCCGCCGCCTCCTCCGCGCCCGCGCGCGCGCCGCCCCGCACCCGCCGGCGGACCCGCGCGCCGCCGGGCCTCCTCGCCGCCGCGCCGGGCGAGCTCGTCGCCGGCCGCCGCCCGTCGCCACCTCCGGCGCCGCCGCCTCCCCTCCGGGCCCCGCCGCCGGACCCGCCGCCCCCGGGTCCCCTCCTCCTCCGCCGACGCCCGAGACCGTCGCCCCCTCCTCTCCTAGCTCCGGCCACGGCGAGCAAACTCCGGCCAGATCCGATCCAGAGAAATCGTGCGTTGACTTTTCCCGTTCTCAAAAATCCTCTAAGTCATTTTATTTTACATTAAGTGCTCCTATTCGAGATGCCATAACTTTGTGCATGTAGCTCCGATTCGTGCGTATAATATGTCAAATTGTTCGTCTCGTGATGCTCTTCATTTTATTAAATTGCACCATTTTCATTAGAGGTCATCTTGATGCCCAAATCTTCGTTGGAAGAGGGCTAGTTGCTGTTAATCTCTGGTTCTTATCAGAACTTGGAGATTTGTCATTTTTGTATCATTTAATCTGTGCATCTTTTGAGCATGAGCTCTACATGTGTTTTGAAGTATGCCATGCCATCTTTCCAGTGATATAGTCCATGTATTTTTTGGTCTTTGTGGTGACTAGCACAAGCATGCAAAGTAGGCCCCGTAATATTTCTGATTTCAGGGACTTAGTGATTTCTCTAAGTCCTCGTCTGCTGTAATTTTGTTGCCATGTAAACTTGATGCTAGAGAGAGATCCATGCATATTTTGGAGATGTTCAGTAAGGATGTTTTGTAGCTATAGTTGTAATTGATCCATTCCTGCAATTGTTTGCAATTTTAGAGCACCATAGCATGACTCAATCTTGCTCTACTTTTGCTATAAAATATTTCTGGCAGATTCTTAACATGATATGCATTTTTGCCAAGCTTATTGTAGTTTATCCACACATGCTATGAATTTGTTCTTGCCATGGATAGCTTCATAAACATGCCATCTTGCAGTATGTATGCTTGGTTTTTCATGCATTGCTCTGTAGTGAGTGCATCATGCTCACAAAGAGGCCTACATATTAATATTTCTGCCATGCTCTGTTTTCTGCTATGTTTACATGCTTGCCATAATTTCTTCGGGTCCTTTTTGGCTTATGGTCATTAAGGGACTTTTGTCATGTGCATTTAGTAGAACACTACCATGCCTTGTATTGCTATGTTAAGTTCCTGTAGCATGTTGATTGCGTGCTCTAAACATTGCTACCTGATGATGATTTCTGCCATGTCCAGTTTTTCACTAAGTCTGTGAACCTGTAATCTTTTGCACTTTTGCCATGCTTGTTTGAGCTTGATATGTTGTGAACTAGCAGTAGCTCAGTGTTCATCTTTTGTCAAGCATCTCCTGTAGATTACTGCCATGTGCTTTGTTGCTATGTTGGGATGCTGTAGTATTGTTACTTGTTGTATTTTAAGTGCTATCTTGCTGTTTATCGCAGATTAGTGTCATTCTTGTTTTGCTTGCCATTTGCAAACCGTGCATCCGATTCCGGTGATCTTTATATCGATTTCGACCGAAATCATCTCATCTTTCCAGTGGCATGCTTGGTTTGCCAAGTTACTGCCATGTTCATCATTTTCCTTCCGGAGCACGCATATGCATCGCATATCATAACCTGCATATCATACATGTCTTGCATCATGTTGCTTGCGCATTCCTCGTTGTTGATTGTGGTTCCATTTGTTTGTATTCTTGTCTTGGGTAGAGCCGGGAGACGAGTTCGTGAACGAGGAACCTGTCGAGTACACTTACGAGGATCAAGCTTTCGACAACTCTGAGAACCTTGCAGGCAAGATGACCACCCCTCGAAATCACTTCTATCTTTGCTATGCTAGTTGTTTCGCTCTATTGCCATGCTCCGCTACCTATCACTTGCTATATCATGTCTCCTATTTCAGCCATGTCAGCCCTAACCATCCTTTCCTAGCAAACCGTTGTTTGGCTATGTTACCGCTTTTGCTCAGCCCCTCTTATAGCGTTGCTAGTTGCAGGTGAAGTTGAAGTTTGTTCCATGTCGGAACATGGATATGATGGGATATCACAATATCTCTTATTTTATTAATGCATCTATATATTTTGGTAAAGGGTGGAAGGCTCGGCCTTATGCCTGGTGATTTGTTCCACTCTTGCCGCCCTAGTACTGTTATACCGGGATTATGTTCCTTGAGTTCGCGTTCCTTACACGGTCGGGTGATTTATGGGACCCCCTTGACAGTTCGCCTTGAATAAAACTCCTCCAGCATGGCCCAACTTTGGTTTTACTATTTGCCGCCTAAGCCTTTTCCCCCGGGTTTTCGCGAGCCCGAGGGTCATCTTATTTTAACCCCCCCCCCCCCCCGGGCCAGTGCTCCTTCGAGTGTTGGTCCGAACTGAGCAGACTGCAGGGCCCCCTCCTGGAAACTCGAGGTCTGGTTTTACTCGTAGGATGTCTCATCCGGTGTGCCCTGAGAACGAGATATGTGCAGCTCCTATCGGGATTTGTCGGCACATTCGGGCGGCTTTGCTGGTCTTGTTTTACCATTGTCGAGATGTCTTGTAAACCGGGATTCCGAGACTGATCGGGTCTTTCCGGGAGAAGGTTTATCCTTCGTTGACCGTGAGAGCTTATGATGGGCTAAGTTGGGACACCCCTGCAGGGTAATATCTTTCGAAAGCCGTGCCCGCGGTTATGAGGCAGATGGGAATTTGTTAATGTCCGGTTTTAGATAACTTGTCACTTGACCCAATTAAAATACACCAAGTGCGTGTGTAGCCGTGATGGTCTCTTCTCGGCGGAATCCGGGAAGTGAACACGGTCTGTGTTATGTTTGACGTAAGTAGGTGTTCAGGACCTCTTCTTGGTCATTGCTAGATGACGTCCGTTCCTTTGCTTCTCTTCTCGCTCTCATTTGCGCAAGTTAGCCACCATATATGTTTTGCCGCTGCAGCTCCACCTCTTTGCACCTCTTGTCCTATAAGCTTAAATAGTCTTGATCTCGCGGGTGTGAGATTGCTGAGTCCCCGTGACTCACAGATACTTCCAACAACAGTTGCAGGTGCCGACGATGCCAGTGCAGACGATGGCGTCGATCTCAAGTGGGAGTTCGACGAGGAACGTGGTCGTTATTATGTGTCTTTTCCTGATGATCAGTAGTGGAGCCCAGTTGGGACGATCGGGGATCTAGCATTTGGGGTTGTCTTATTTTCATCTGGATTTTGACCGTACTCGGTCTATATGATTGTATTTTGGATGATGTATGAATGATATTTATGTATTGTGTGAAGTGGCGATTGTAAGCCAACTCTTTATCCCATTCTTGTTCATTACATGGGATTGTGTGAAGATGACCCTTCTTGCGACAAAACCACTATGCGGTTATGCCTCTAAGTCGTGCCCCGACACGTGGGAGATATAGCCGCATCGTGGGCGTTACAAGTTGGTAATCAGAGCCATCCCCGACTTAGGAGCCCCCTGCTTGATCGAATCGCTGACGTTGTTGAGTCTAGAATAAAAATGTTTTGAGTCTTAGGATTATTTATATCGGAGAGTAGGATTCTTTTACTCCTCAGTCCCTTCGTCGCTCTGGTGAGGTCTCCTGACGTAGAAGTTTTGACTACTCTCTCCTCAAATTTCACTAAAAAAATTTTAGGATCACGCGGGTATCTTGGAATCGTTCCGATCGATTTGTGACGAGAACATTGTTCTTGGTGCCTCCTGTCATTTAGGGGTTGTGGCAGTGTCCCGGGGAGTTGAGCTCCGAGGTGTTGTCGTCACAATTTTATCGTTGCAGTTCTGGAATACCTGAGTTTCGCCGACATCGAAATCTCTTTTATGCAGTTGTTGGTGAGATCACCTCGACGCCACCCAGTACTGGGGCGGGAGTTCGGGAGTATTGCCATAACTTGTATAACGGATGTTTTTCGAAGGTTGAGGTAAACGATTTCCGAAGGTTTCTTGGTTATGTGTTGACGGATGGATACAGCTGGATCTAGGGATTGTTAGTTTGGGTGATATATATTTGTGTCCCCTGTATCCCCTACACCAGATTGCATAACCAGAAAGTTTCGGGAGTTTATAAGTGGGAATTCTAGTAGCCTTAGGATTTCTTTCCGACAGACGCATGATATGAGATTGGGGTTCGACGTCTAGTGGTCCGCCTGTATACGGTTGATTTTACAGTGGTCTCGTTGTGTCTTAAAGAGTCCATGGCTTTGCCGACTCGGGGACGCTTCGTATGTCATGTGCACAGCCTTGTACATGATGGTGCTGTACGATTGAGCCCGTGTGGGCCCCACCACGAAAACTTCGGACGAAATATCTATCATATGTTTGTTCCGGCTTATTCTGCAAGCCAATACTTGGTTTTATTTTGTATTGTGGTATTCGAGTTCCCTTCGAATTCATATGTTCATTCCATATCTTTTTCAAGTGGCTTCTCAACTTATGGAAGTGTGATGATTTACTACGGAAGTCATTCGTTCATCTTCGTTCGAATGTTTATTGTGAAGACTATATGTTGCAATTTCTGTCCGTTGATTCTACTTATCTTTTGTCTATCAAGAGGCTAACGGATGTCACCCTCTTCAGGATGGCTCCGCCAACGCGTCAGAATCCGGATCGCAACGAAGGGAGTCAAGCGAACCCTCCGCCACCACCTCCACCTCCGGAGGCATGGCAAGCAATCATGGCAGCCACCAACGCCAATGCTCAGATGATTCTGCAACTCTTGCAAGAACGTACTCAAGGGCAAGGCAATCAAGGCAATCAAGGTCAAGGCAACAATCAGTTTCACTTTGCCACTCTCAACCAGTTTCTCGCAAATCAGCCCAAGTCTTTCAGCTACTGTGCCGAGGCCACGGATGCCGATGATTGGCTCGTGGACATCAACAAGCATTTTGAATGTAGCAATGTCAGGCCTGAGGACTTTGTCAAGTTCGCTTCTTTCCAGCTCAAGGACCAAGCTGCTGATTGGTTTCAGCAATACAAAGATTCCAGAGGAGGTCGTGTGATCACTTGGACTGACTTCTGTCGGGACTTCAAAGCGCACCACATTCCACAAAGTGTTGTTGAGAGCAAGCGTGAGGAGTTCCGCAATCTCAAGCAAGGAAACATGTCTGTGTATCAATACAACATTCAGTTTCAGAAACTTGCTCGCTTCGCTAAACAAGACGTTCCTGATGAGAAGAGCATGATCTATCACTTCAGAGGTGGCCTTAAAGAGGATCTACAGTTAGCTCTCGTTCTTGTTGAGCCTACTCAGTTTGATCAATTCTACAATATGGCACTGAAGCAAGAGGCGGCCCAGCTCAAGTGTGAGGCTTCTAAGAAGAGAGTCAGAGACGCAGTTCAGTCTTCTTCTTCCTCACTTGTGTCAGCTAAGCAACAGAAGTTCTGGTTGCCTCCTCCTCCGTTTCGTCAGCCTTACCAGCAGAAGAACAAAGGTGGCCATAGTTCTTCCAACTCTTCCAACTCTGGCTATCAGATCAAGTCTCAGAATCAAGCTCCAAAGTCCAATGCTCCTTATCACCGTCCACTCTCAGAGGTGACTTGCAACAAATGTCAGCAGAAAGGTCACTATGCTAACAAGTGCTTCAACCAGAGGCGTCTTCCTCCTCCTCCTCCTGTCAGATCTTCCAGCAATGCAGTGGTCAAGCATAATCCAAAGTCTGCTAAGGTGAACATGATGAATGCAGCCCAAGCGGAGGAATCTACTGATGTGATAATGGGTAATCTCTCAGTTAATGATATTCCTGCAAAAGTTCTTTTTGATACTGGTGCATCGCATTCTTTCTTGTCATACCCATTTGCATCGAAGCACAATGTTGACACAGAGATTTTATCCAAAGTTATGCAAGTTGTTTCTCCGGGAAAGCTTTTGTCGTCTAGTTTGGTTGCTCCCGATGTTTCCATCAAGATGGGTGACTATAAATTTCAGTCTTCTCCAATTGTCCTTGGTGACTCGGATATTGATCTTATTCTCGGGATGGACTGGCTTTCTAAGCACAAGGCTCAACTTGATTGTGCTGCCAGAGAAATTCAATTGACACACTCGTCTGAGGATGTGATTATTTTTGCCGCTCGTGACGAAACCATTCGGTTTTTCTCTCTCAATGAGAAGGGCGAATTGGATGCCATATCTCAAATTCCAGTCGTTTGCGAGTATCAAGATGTTTTTCCAGAAGAGCTTCCGGGTATGCCTCCGCACCGGCCAGTTGAGTTCGTTATCGAACTAGAGCCTGGTACTGTACCCGTTTGCAAGCGTCCATACAAGCTTGGACCAAACGAGCTGAAGGAATTGAAGAAGCAGCTCGATGAACAAGAACGTCTGGGTTTGATCAGACCGAGTTCTTCTCCATGGGGTTGTGGTGTTCTTTTTGTCAAGAAGAAGGATGGCACGGACCGACTTTGTGTCGACTACCGTCCATTGAACAAGAAGACAATCAAGAACAAGTACCCACTTCCCAACATCAATGAGCTATTTGAGCAACTCAAAGGGGCTAAAGTATTCTCGAAGCTTGACCTTCGTATGGGGTATCATCAGATTCGCATTCGTGAAGAAGATATTCCCAAGACAGCATTCAGAACGAGCTTTGGTTCTTATGAATATACTGTCGTGTCTTTCGGCCTTGTCAATGCTCCTCCGGTGTTCTCTCGGATGATGAATTTCATCTTCAACCCCTATACCAATGAATTCGTTCTGGTGTATCTCGATGATATCTTGGTCTTCTCCAAGAATAAGCAGGATCATGCCAAACATTTGCGATTGGTGCTCGACAAGCTCAGAGAGTATCAATTCTATGCGAAGTTCTCCAAATGTGAGTTTTGGCTCGATGAAGTTCTTTTCCTTGGTCACATCATCTCCGCCAAAGGCATCGCTGTTAACCCCGAGAAGGTGTCCGCAGTTCTGGATTGGGAACCTCCTCAAAATGTCAAGCAGCTCCGCAGTTTCCTGGGTCTTGCAAGCTATTGCCGAAGATTCGTTGAGAATTTCTCCAAGATTGCAAAACCTCTTTCCAACCTCCTTGCAGAAGCATGTGAAGTATGTCTGGTCTCCTGAGTGTGAAGTCGCTTTCAACACTCTCAAACAGAAACTAGTCACAGCTCCTGTCTTGACTCCTCCTGATGAATCCAAGCCGTATGAAGTTTTCTGTGATGCTTCTCTCCAAGGTCTCGGTGCTGTGTTAATGCAAGAGAAGAAAGTTGTGGCTTATACCTCTCGGCAGTTGAAGCCCAACGAGAAGAACTACCCCACTCACGATCTTGAGTTGGCGGCAGTTGTCCATGCTTTGGTTACGTGGAGACATCTCTTGTTGGGAAGACAAGTGGACATTTTCACTGATCACAAGAGCCTCAAGTATATCTTCACTCAGCCCAACCTCAATCTCAGGCAGACTCGATGGGTCGAAATGATTCAAGAGTACAATCCGAGTATTGAATATACTCCAGGCAAGGCTAATGTCATTGCAGATGCTTTAAGCAGGAAAGCTTATTGCAACAGTTTGATCCTCAAGCCTTTCCAGCCGGATCTTTGTGAAGCTTTCCGCAAGCTGAATCTCCAAGTTGTTCCTCAAGGCTTTCTTGCCAACCTCATAGTATCTCCTACTTTGGAAGATCAAATTCGTGAGGCACAACTCCTTGATGCCATGGTGAAGAAGGTGAAACGTGGTATCGACAAGGGTCTTTCCAAATACAAGTGCTATCGCATTGATGACAGAGACACTTTGTTCTTCGAGGACCGGATTGTGGTTCCGAAAGGTGATCTAAGGAAAGTCATAATGAACGAGGCACACAATTCTCTCCTTTCCATCCATCCTGGAAGTACGAAGATGTATCATGACCTCAAGCAGTCGTATTGGTGGACTCGAATGAAGCGAGAAATTGCTCAATTCGTGAATGAATGTGATGTCTGCCGAAGAGTGAAAGCAGAACACCAACGACCAGCTGGTCTCCTCCAACCTCTTGCTATTCCGGAATGGAAGTTTGATCATATCGAAATGGACTTCGTGACTGGATTTCCCAAATCCAAGCGCGGAAATGATGCTATCTTCGTTGTCATTGACAAGCTCTCTAAAGTGGCTCATTTCCTTCCTATCAAAGAATCCATCACAGCAGCTCAGCTGGCAGAGCTCTACACCTCAAGAATTGTCTCCTTGCACGGCATTCCACAATTGATTTCTTCAGATCGTGGAAGCATCTTCACCTCTAAGTTCTGGGACTCCTTCCAGAAGGCCATGGGCACTAACATTCGCTTCAGCACAGCTTTCCATCCTCAAACTAGTGGCCAAGTCGAGCGAGTCAATCAAATTCTTGAAGATATGCTCAGGGCTTGTGTCATTTCCTTTGGCATGAAATGGGAAGATTGTCTCCCTTATGCTGAATTCTCCTACAACAACAGCTTCCAAGCGAGTTCGGGCAAGGCCCCATTCGAGATTCTCTATGGCAGAAAGTGCCGTACTCCTCTCAATTGGTCAGAGACTGGTGAACGCCAACTTCTTGGCAATGACTTAATCACTGAAGCTGAAGAAATGTGTAAAGTCATCCGTGATAATCTCAAAGCCGCGCAATCGCGCCAGAAGAGCTACTATGATAGTAAGCATCGTGATTTGGCTTTCGAGATCGGAGACCATGTCTACCTCCGCGTCTCTCCAATGAAAGGCACTCGTCGCTTCGGTATCAAAGGGAAGCTTGCCCCTAGATACGTGGGTCCTTTCAAGATCATTGGCAAAAGAGGCGACCTAGCCTATCAACTTGAGCTTCCTTCCAACTTCGCGAAAGTGCACGATGTGTTCCACGTGTCACAGCTCCGCAAGTGCTTCAAGACGCCTGAGCGCACTATCGACTTCGAAGAGATTGACCTTCAAGAAGATTTGTCTTATCATGAGCACCCCGTTGCTATTCTTGAGGAAACTGAGCGCAAGACTCGCAACAAGTCTATCAAATTCCTGAAAGTGAAGTGGTCGCACCATTCTGACCGGGAAGCCACCTGGGAACGCGAGGACCATCTCCGTTCCGAATATCCGGAGTTCTTTCAGTCCTAGATCTCGGGACGAGATCCTCTCGTAGTGGTGGAGTGTTGTAACACCCCGCATGTAACTTGCCATATTTGTAACTCCGACTCTTGCCATTTCCGGCTATGTGATATGTTTTTCCCTCCGTTGTCGGGTTTTGGTTTTCGTTTTGTATTTTGGTCATGTCATGCATTTTTTATATCATGTCATCATGTGCATTGCATTCGCATACGTGTTCGTCTCATGCATCCGAGCATTTTCCCCGTTGTCCGTTTTCCAATCCGGCGCTCCTATCTCCCCCGGTGCACCCCTCTAGTTTTCTTTCGTGTGCGTGTGTCAAACTTTCTCGGAATGGACCGAGGCTTGTCAAGTGGTCTTAATATACCACCCGGAGTCTACCGGTCAAGTTTCGTTCCATTCGGAGGTCGTTTGGTACTCCAACGGTTAACCGGGCATCCGCAAAGTCCATTTGAGTGTCCAGCAAAAAACCCCTCCAAAACCAGCCCAAAGCCCACCAAACTCTCTTCCATGCTCTAGGTCGTTCGATCACGATCGTGTGGGCGAAAACCGCACCTCATTTGGAGTCTCCTAGCTCCCTATACCTATAAATGAGTGGACATCCCGAAAAACGAAATCTCAGACGAACCCTAACCCTTTCCCTCCGCGCCGCGCCGGACACGTCCGCCGCCGCGCCCCGGCGAATCCGCTGTTGCCACGTGTCCCGCCGGCCTCTCCCTCCGCGCCGGCCCGCGAGCCCGCCGCGGGCCCGCCCGAGCCCGCCGCCGCCTCCTCCGCGCCCGCGCGCGCGCCGCCCCGCACCCGCCGGCGGACCCGCGCGCCGCCGGGCCTCCTCGCCGCCGCGCCGGGCGAGCTCGTCGCCGGCCGCCGCCCGTCGCCACCTCCGGCGCCGCCGCCTCCCCTGCGGGCCCCGCCGCCGGACCCGCCGCCCCCGGGTCCCCTCCTCCTCCGCCGACGCCCGAGACCGTCGCCCCCTCCTCTCCTAGCTCCGGCCACGGCGAGCAAACTCCGGCCAGATCCGATCCAGAGAAATCGTGCGTTGACTTTTCCCGTTCTCAAAAATCCTCTAAGTCATTTTATTTTACATTAAGTGCTCCTATTCGAGATGCCATAACTTTGTGCATGTAGCTCCGATTCATGCGTATAATATGTCAAATTGTTCGTCACGTGATGCTCTTCATTTTATTCAATTGCACCATTTTCATTAGAGGTTATCTTGATGCCCAAATCTTCGTTGGAAGAGGGCTAGTTGCTGTTAATCTCTGGTTCTTATCAGAACTTGGAGATTTGTCATTTTTGTATCATTTAATCTGTGCATCTTTTGAGCATGAGCTCTACATGTGTTTTGAAGTATGCCATGCCATCTTTCCACTGATATAGTCCATGTAATTTTTTTGGTCTTTGTGGTGACTAGCACAAGCATGCAAAGTAGGCCCCGTAATATTTCTGATTTCAGGGACTTAGTGATTTCTCTAAGTCCTCGTCTGCTGTAATTTTGTTGCCATGTAAACTTGATGCTAGAGAGAGATCCATGCATAGTTTGGAGATGTTCAGTAAGGATGTTTTGTGGCTATAGTTGTAATTGATCCATTCCTGCAATTGTTTGCAATTTGAGAGCAACATAGCATGACTCAATCTTGCTCTACTTTTGCTATAAAATATTTCTGGCAGATTCTTAACATGATATGCATGTTTGCCAAGCTTATTGTAGTTTATCCAAACATGCTATGAATTTGTTCTTGCCATGGATAGCTTCATAAACATGCCATCTTGCAGTATGTATGCTTGGTTTTTCATGCATTGCTCTGTAGTGAGTGCATCATGCTCACAAAGAGGCCTACATATTAATATTTCTGCCATGCTCTGTTTTCTGCTATGTTTACATGCTTGCCATAATTTCTTCGCGTCCTTTTTGGCTTATGGTCATTAAGGGACTTTTGTCATGTGCATTTAGTAGAACACTACCATGCCTTGTATTGCTATGTTAAGTTCCTGTAGCATGTTGATTGCGTGCTCTAAACATTGCTACCTGATGATGATTTCTGCCATGTCCAGTTTTTCACTAAGTCTGTGAACCTGTAATCTTTTGCACTTTTGCCATGCTTGTTTGAGCTTGATATGTTGTGAACTAGCAGTAGCTCAGTGTTCATCTTTTGTCAAGCATCTCCTGTAGATTACTGCCATGTGCTTTGTTGCTATGTTGGGATGCTGTAGTATTGTTACTTGTTGTATTTTAAGTGCTATCTTGCTGTTTATCGCAGATTAGTGTCATTCTTGTTTTGCTTGCCATTTGCAAACCGTGCATCCGATTCCGGTGATCTTTATATCGATTTCGACCGAAATCATCTCATCTTTCCAGTGGCATGCTTGGTTTGCCAAGTTACTGCCATGTTCATCATTTTCCTTCCGGAGCACGCATATGCATCGCATATCATAACCTGCATATCATACATGTCTTGCATCATGTTGCTTGCGCATTCCTCGTTGTTGATTGTGGTTCCATTTGTTTGTATTCTTGTCTTGGGTAGAGCCGGGAGACGAGTTCGTGAACGAGGAACCTGTCGAGTACACTTACGAGGATCAAGCTTTCGACAACTCTGAGAACCTTGCAGGCAAGATGACCACCCCTCGAAATCACTTCTATCTTTGCTATGCTAGTTGTTTCGCTCTATTGCCATGCTCCGCTACCTATCACTTGCTATATCATGTCTCCTATTTCAGCCATGTCAGCCCTAACCATCCTTTCCTAGCAAACCGTTGTTTGGCTATGTTACCGCTTTTGCTCAGCCCCTCTTATAGCGTTGCTAGTTGCAGGTGAAGTTGAAGTTTGTTCCATGTCGGAACATGGATATGATGGGATATCACAATATCTCTTATTTTATTAATGCATCTATATGTTTTGGTAAAGGGTGGAAGGCTCGGCCTTATGCCTGGTGATTTGTTCCACTCTTGCCGCCCTAGTACTGTTATACCGGGATTATGTTCCTTGAGTTCGCGTTCCTTACACGGTCGGGTGATTATGGGACCCCCTTGACAGTTCGCCTTGAATAAAACTCCTCCAGCATGGCCCAACTTTGGTTTTACTATTTGCCGCCTAAGCCTTTTCCCCCGGGTTTTCGCGAGCCCGAGGGTCATCTTATTTTAACCCCCCCCCCGGGCCAGTGCTCCTTCGAGTGTTGGTCCGAACTGAGCAGACTGCGGGGCCCCCTCCTGGAAACTCGAGGTCTGGTTTTACTCGTAGGATGTCTCATCCGGTGTGCCCTGAGAACGAGATATGTGCAGCTCCTATCGGGATTTGTCGGCACATTCGGGCGGCTTTGCTGGTCTTGTTTTACCATTGTCGAGATGTCTTGTAAACCGGGATTCCGAGACTGATCGGGTCTTTCCGGGAGAAGGTTTATCCTTCGTTGACCGTGAGAGCTTATGATGGGCTAAGTTGGGACACCCCTGCAGGGTAATATCTTTCGAAAGCCGTGCCCGCGGTTATGAGGCAGATGGGAATTTGTTAATGTCCGGTTTTAGATAACTTGTCACTTGACCCAATTAAAATACACCAAGTGCGTGTGTAGCCGTGATGGTCTCTTCTCGGCGGAATCCGGGAAGTGAACACGGTCTGTGTTATGTTTGACGTAAGTAGGTGTTCAGGACCTCTTCTTGGTCATTGCTAGATGACGTCCGTTCCTTTGCTTCTCTTCTCGCTCTCATTTGCGCAAGTTAGCCACCATATATGTTTTGCCGCTGCAGCTCCACCTCTTTGCACCTCTTGTCCTATAAGCTTAAATAGTCTTGATCTCGCGGGCGTGAGATTGCTGAGTCCCCGTGACTCACAGATACTTCCAACAACAGTTGCAGGTGCCGACGATGCCAGTGCAGACGATGGCGTCGATCTCAAGTGGGAGTTCGACGAGGAACGTGGTCGTTATTATGTGTCTTTTCCTGATGATCAGTAGTGGAGCCCAGTTGGGACGATCGGGGATCTAGCATTTGGGGTTGTCTTATTTTCATCTGGATTTTGACCGTACTCGGTCTATATGATTGAGTTTTGGATGATGTATGAATGATATTTATGTATTGTGTGAAGTGGCGATTGTAAGCCAACTCTTTATCCCATTCTCGTTCATTACATGGGATTGTGTGAAGATGACCCTTCTTGCGACAAAACCACTATGCGGTTATGCCTCTAAGTCGTGCCCCGACACGTGGGAGATATAGCCGTATCGTGGGTGTTACAGAGGCGCAGGTGAGGGAGTCCTAGATTAGGGGGTCCTCGGACAGCCGGACTATATCCTTTCGCCGGGCTGTTGGACTATGAAGATACAAGACTGAAGACTTCGTCCCGTGTCTGGATGGGACTCTGCTTGGCGTGGAAGGCAAGCTTGGCAATATGGATATGTAGATCTCCTCCCTTGCAACCGACTCTGTGTAACCATATCCCCCTCTGGTGTCTATATAATCCGGAGGGTTTAGTCCGTAGGACAACAACAATCATACCATAGGCTAGCTTCTAGGGTTTAGCCTCTACGATCTCGTGGTAGATCAACTCTTGTAATACTCATATCATCAAGATCAATCAAGCAGGAAGTAGGGTATTACCTCCATCGAGAGGGCCCGAACCTGGGTAAACATTGTGTCCCCCGCCTCCTGTTACCATCCGCCTTAGACGCACAGTTCGGGACCCCCTACCCGAGATCCGCCGGTTTTGACACCGACATTGGTGCTTTCATTGAGAGTTCCACTGTGCCGTCACCGTAAGGCTTGATGGCTCCTTCGATCATCGGCAACGATGCGATCCAGGGTGAGGTTTTCCTCCCCGGACAGATCTTCGTATTCGGCGGCTTCATACTGCGGGCTAACTCGCTTGGCCATCTAGAGCAGATCGATAGCTACACCCCTGGCCATCAGGTCAGGTTTGGAAACTCGAACTATACTGCCGACATCCGCGGAGCCTTGATCTTCGACAGATTCGAGCCCATGTCAGGTGCGCCGCACAATCACGACGAGCATGATTTAGCTCTGCCGTCGGACTGTGTTCGGGAGATCACACCTGCAACTACTCCGGCCCTCAATCCGGAACAAATTGCGCCATCTATGCACGGGTGGATGGACCCCGCCACAGAGGCCACACACTCAGTGGCGATAGAGCCGAATACTGACTTCACCTCCCACGAGACCCGTGATACCGAATCATTGGATTCGTCCCCCGCCACAGACTCCGAGCCGCTAGTGTCTGTGCCCATCAAATCCGATTGGGCACCGATCATGGAGTTTACCTTCGCGGATATCTTTCAACACTTGCCTTTTGGTGACGTACTAAACCCGTTGAAGTCTCTCTCCCTGTCGGGAGACCCTTGGCCGAACTATGTCCGGCTAGAATGGAATGCGGACGACAAAGAAATTCGCGCCCCACCCACTACCCACTTAGTAGCCACTATCGACGATTTAACCGACATGCTCGACTTCGGCTCCGAAGACATCGACGGTATGGACGACGATGCAGGAGACGAACAAGAACCACCGCCCACAGGGCGCTGGACTGCCACCTCATCGTATGACATATACAAGGTGGACACCCCCAAAGAAGGTGATGGCGACAAGACAACGGAGGATAATCCCTCCAAGAAGCAACCCAAGCACCGACGTCAGCGGCGCCGCTCTAAGTCTCGCCATAGCAAAAGCAGCGATACCGGCACAAGAGACAATAACGCTCCGGATAGTGCCGAAGACGACGATAATCCCCTCCAGCCAGACCTCGAGCGGGAGGATGAACAAGCTAGCCCTCCGGAACAGGCAGCAAACGGAGAATCAGAGGATGACAATTACATGCCTCTCTCCGAAGACGAAGTGAGCCTCGGCGACGAAGAATTTGTCGTGCCTGAGGATCCCGTCGAGCAGGAGCGCTTCAAGCGCCGGCTTATAGCCACAGCAAAGAGCCTGAAAAAAAGCAACAACAGCTTCGAGCTGATCAAGATCTGCTAGCGGATAGATGGACCGAAGTCCTGGCAGCCGAGGAATACGAACTCGAGCGCCCAACCAAGAGTTATCCAAAGCGCAGGTTGCTACCTCAACTCGAGGAGGAAGCATTGAAACCTACATCACCAGCGTATGATGCGGCTGATCGGCCACCTCGTGGCCGAGAAAGAGAGACATTTCAGCCCGAAGTCCAGCCCGCACCCCGCCGCCAATAAAAAATACCAAGGCCCGGGGCAACACGCGGGACCTGCGAGACGTATTGGAAAACAAGGAAAAACATGCAAGATCGATCTGCGGATCACGGGGGCGCGCACCAACGCGGGACGATGACCGTCACGCCGGATACACTAAAAGCAAATCCGGCCGGGCCGAATACAGCAGACAAGACTCATATGAACTGCGTCGTGATATAGCCCGGCACAGAGGCGCCGCACACCCCCTATGCTTCACTGATGAAGTAATGGATCACGAATTCCCAGAGGGTTTTAAACCCATAAATATTGAATCATATGATGGTACAACAGACCCCGCGGTATGGATCGAGGATTTCCTCCTCCACATCCACATGGCTCGCGGTGATGATTTACATGCCATCAAGTACCTCCCACTAAAACTCAAAGGACCAGCTCGGCATTGGTTGAATAGCTTGCCAGCAGACTCCGTTGGCAGTTGGGAGGATTTGGAAGATGCATTCCTTGACAACTTCCAGGGCACTTATGTGCGACCACCGGATGCTGATGACTTGAGCCATATAACTCAGCAGCCAGGGGAATCGGCCAGGCAATTCTGGACCCGGTTCCTAACTAAGAAAAACCAAATTGTCGACTGTCCGGATGCAGAGGCCTTAGCGGCATTTAAGCATAACATCCGTGACGAGTGGCTCGCCCGGCACCTCGGCCAGGAGAAGCCGAAGTCTATGGCAGCCCTCACGACACTCATGACCCGCTTTTGCGCGGGCGAAGACAGCTGGCTGGCTCGCAGCAACAACACATCAAGAAGTCATGGCACTTCAGATACAAAGGATACTAACGGCAGACCGCGTCGTAACAGACACAAGCGCCGCAACAACGGCGACAACGCCGAGGACACGCAGTCAATGCCGGATTCAGCGGCTCTAAATCCGGTCAGCGGAAGAAACCGTTCAAAAGAAGCAATCCGGGCCCGTCCAGTTTGGACCGCATACTCGATCGCTCGTGTCAAATTCACGGCACCCCCGATAAGCCAGCCAATCACACCAACAGAGAATGCTGGGTGTTCAAGCAGGCCGGCAAGTTGAATGCCGAAAACAGGGACAAGGGGCTGCATAGCGACGACGAGGAGGAGCCCCGGCCGCCGAACACAGGAGGACAGAAGAGGTTCCCTCCACAAGTGAAAACGGTGAACATGATATACGCAACCCACATTCCCAAGAGGGAACGGAAACGTGCACTAAGGGACGTCTATGCGATGGAGCCAGTCGCCCCAAAGTTCAACCCATGGTCCTCTTGTCCGATCACCTTCGATCGCAGGGACCACCCCACTAGTATCCGTCATGGCGGATCTGCCGCATTGGTCCTTGACCCCATCATCGACGGATTTCACCTCACCCGAGTCCTTATGGACGGCGGCAGCAGCCTGAACCTGCTCTATCAGGATACAGTGCGCAAAATGGGCATAGACCCCTCGAGGATCAAACCCACTAAAACCACCTTTAAAGGTGTCATCCCAGGTGTAGAGGCCCATTGCACGGGCTCAATCACACTGGAAGTGGTCTTCGGATCTCCGGACAACTTCCGAAGCGAGGAGTTAATCTTCGATATCGTCTCGTTCCGCAGTGGCTATCACGCACTGCTCGGGTGAACCGCATTTGCCAGATTCAATGCGGTACCACACTATGCATACCTCAAGCTCAAAATGACAGGACCTCGTGGGGTTATAACAGTCAATGGAAACACAGAACGCTCGCTCCGAACGGAGGAGCACACTGCGGCCCTCGCAGCTGAGGCACAAAGCAGCCTTTTAAGGCAAACCGCCAATTCGGCGATAAAGCCCCCGGACACCTTCAAGCGAGTCCGGAGTAACCTGCAGGAGGATCGCCTGGCACGTTCAGAGCTCGCCTAGCAATTCGGCCTCAGTCCTAGTCCCGGTCAAGCGACGAAACCTGTGCCGCGCGTACATAATTACGCACTAAAAACACCATGGGCATAGGCGGAGGCACGGCCAGGACATGTCCCACAATGCTGTTCAACTGCCCTAGGGGTTGTATACCTTTATAATTTTCTCTCTTTCAGGACCTTACTCTCTGGAAGCCCTTTCCGGTAGTCTCACTGTTGGACGCATTACGGGAAGGAAACGCCAAGGAGGCAAGAAGCTAAGACGTACAAGGGAATCCCCAGGTGGTCTCTAATAACGATCGAAGTACCCTTTTTAAATACCCATACGCAACTTGCCCTTGGATAGGATATGTCAAATAGTCCTATTTTTTGCTTATTGCACTACTTGTATCAGTATGCTTCGACGTATTATTTCAATAAGAATGCATAGCATTAGTCTATTATTGCATTACCCTTCTTTTTTCTTGTCTGTTTATTTACGACAACTTGCACCCGTACATTCTGGTACGACCAGTACGCCAGGGGCTTCAGTATACCCCATAATACGGCGTGAGAAGTCCGAACACTTTCGACAGTGCGGCACCCCGAACTTATAGCATTATATGCATCAGCTCCGAATCATGTCTTGGGTCAATAGTTGGGTTTGCCCGGCTCCCATGTTTTGGCACCTTACGTTCCGCAATATCGGCTAAGGTAGCGCTGGGAGAACTACTGCGATTGTGTCCCGGTTCTTCCGGACGAGCACCTCAGTAGAGAAAGCCGAAAACTGACTGTCATGATAAGGCGAGAGCTGGTCGCTGTTCGAGAGGTCTCAAGTCCTTAAAGACTTTTTCCGCTTCGGGCGAGGAGTCGGCCTTGCCCGACTTAGGCGTATATAGCGCCCCAAATTCGGCCTTCCGAATACTAGGGGCTTCGCCAAAATTTAAAATTGTAGACTTCTATGGCTAAGTGAGAGTGATAAAGCCTTATAGTCCGATTGCCTGGTTCGTTGTGCTGAACACCTCCCTCGAAGGACCCAAAATTGGGATAAAGAGTGCTTAGGTCTATCCCGAAAAACTTAGTACTAGTTACATGGGGGCAGAAGCCGACGACTGGCCAACTCTCAGATTTTATAAACGGCCGCACAGAAGGTAATATTTTAAATTCACAAGCGTTGCATAGCACAAATGAACTCGTTTCATATTACAGGATCGCATGAGTACATTCATTCGAATATTACATCCTTAGTACATTCCTCCGCCACAAGGCGAGAACCCTTCAGGACACTGTTATAATACATCTCGAGGTGGCGATGCTCCTTGCCTTCTGGCGGCCCCTCCTTCACCAGCTTCTCGGCGTCCAGCTTCGCCCAGTGCACCTTTGCTCGGGCAAAAGCCCTGCGCGCGCCCTCGATGCAGACGGACCGCTTTATGACTTCAAGCCGTGGGCAGGCATTCACAAGCCGCCTCACCAGGCCGAAGTAGCTATCGGGCAGGGGATCGCCAGGCCACATCCGGACTATAAGACCCTTCATGGCCTGTTCGGCTGCCTTGTGGAGCTCGACCAGTTGCTTCAGCTGGTCGCTCAATGGCATGGGGTGTTCGGTCCCAGTATACTGAGACCAGAACAACTTCTCCGTCGAGCTCCCCTCCTCGGCCCGGTAGAACTCCGCGGCATCTGACACACTGCGGGGCAGATCTGCGAACGCTCCTGGAGAGCTCCGAACTCGGGTAAGTAAAAGGAAATTTTCTTTCACATGCTTGCTTTGCATAATGAATGCCTTACCCGCCGCTATCTTCTTAACTGCCTCAATTTCCTGGAGGGCCTTTTGGGCTTCGGCCTTGGCGTGTTGTGCGCTTTCGAGGGCCTTCGCAAGCTCGGACTCTCGTGTCTTTGAGTCAAGCTCCAAGGACTCGTGTTTTTGACGAGAGCCTGGTGCTCTTGCTGCACCTCGCCCACCCGGGCCTCTTGTTTTTCTCGCTCAATGCGCTCCTTGGCCGCCTTGTCCTCGGCCTCGGACAGCGCCTTCTTCAGGGTCGCCACTTCGGTCGTGGCCCCTAGCAAAATTCATGACGATCCTATGATCTAAGCAACCACCCTTGTTTTTCTTATCAATGTACAGACGGGGTATAACTTACCTTTGTTCTCTTCGAGCTGCCTTTTGGCAAGGCCGAGCTCGTTCTTGGACCGCTCAAGGTCCCGCTTCAGTGCGGCGACCTCCGCAGTACGTGTGGTAGCGGCTAGCAATGAAGCCTGCATATACACATAGACATATTTCGATTAGACTCCTGCGATTATTATCTGATCCTCTATTCGGCCTTTCTTCGCAAACGCCAAGCAGAGCATCAGGGGCTAGTGTCTATGCGGTAACATTCTCTTATAATCTGGTTACTTACCTCAAAGCCTGTTAGGAGGCTGGCATAGGCTTCAGTCAGTCCGCTCTGGGCGGACTGAACTTTCTTGACCACCGCGCTCATGATAGTGCGGTGTTCTTCGTCGATGGAAGCGCTGCGAAGCGCTTCCAGCAAGTTGTCCGATGCCTCTGGATGGACAGAGGCCATCGGCATAGGCGGCTTGCCCTCTTAGCGAGGGGTTGCCTAACATAGTCTGGAACCACTGGAGGTTCCGGCGCAGTATTCGGCTGGGGGCCGAATTTGCTGCCCCCGTCATCAGAGCCCATGGGAGTCTTGCTCCCCTTGCGCCCAGCATCCGGAAGGTTGCCGTGAGGTGCCTCCAGGACTACCTCCCCTCGGCTCGGTGCCCTTTGAGACAACACTTCGACGTTGTCCGTAGGGAGAGGGGAGGAGGCGGTCGGAAGTGAATCACTGTTCAGATCCGACGGGTCCAAAGAACCATCCAATGAAGATACATCGACATGGGCTCGGGACGGACTGCATAATCATGTTCGGCGTGATGAGAAGCAGTTCAATAAATCAGACCAAGAATTATTATGATATCCGGATACTTACGACTTCGCCAGGGGCTTGTCCCTGGGCAACCACTCCTCTTCGTTGAAGGCGGCGGTGGTGGAGTTGTCCGGAAGAAGGGTTCTTCCCTTCTTGGACCCTTCGGCCGCCCCGGACGGGGCAGCCTTCGTTTTCTTGCCTCCCCCGGCTGTGGGGGGAGTACTTTCCTCTTCCTCCTCCTTGTTTTCGTGGGAGGAGTGCGCCTTGGTGCTCTCGGACGATGAGTCCGATATCACCCTGCGCAAGAGACCCTTCCTGGTCCCCGTGGCCTTCTTCTTGGCCTTCTTCTCCGGCACCTCATAAGGTGCCGGAACCAACATCTCCGTTAGGAGAGCATCTGCTGGATCTTCGGGCAGGGGGGCAGGACAATCGATCTGCTCTGCTGTCTCGACCCAGTCTGGAAAATGGCGTGGGGGCTTAGATCCCGCGCATGGTCAAACTGGGGAAAATGAACATCTTATAAGATATAAAAGACTTACCGGATTCGCAGGGCGCTTTGCGCTGAGTCCGCGGTCCTTGGTAAGGGGAGGTGGTACCTCGGCGCCCTTGAACAACACCTTCCAGACGTCCTTGTGCGTCGTGTCGAAGAGCTCTCGCAGCGTCTGGTGCTTGGCCGGGTCGAACTCCCATAAGATGAACGCCCGTCTTTGACACGGGAGAATCCGGCGGAAGAGCATGACTTGGACCACGTTGACGAGCTTGATTTTCTTGCTCATCATGTCTCTGATGCATGTCTGGTGTCCGGTCAGCTCTACTGGGGAACCCCAGGACAGGCCCTTCTCTTTCCTGGAGGAGAGCCGCATGGGGATTCCGGATCGAAATTTGGGGGCCGCCACCCAGTTGGTGTCGCGCGGCTCGGTGATGTAGAACCACCCCGATTGCCACCCCTTTATGGTCTCCACATAGGAGCCTTCGAGCCAGGTGACGTTGGGCATTTTGCCCACCATGGCGCCTCCGCACTTCGCTTGCTGGCCGACCACCACCTTCGGTTTAACATTGAAGGTCTTCAGCCACAGGCCGAAATGTGGTGGGATGCGGAGGAAGGCCTCGCACACGACGATAAACGCCGAGATTTTGAGGATGAAATTTGGGGCCAGATCGTGAAAGTCCAGCCCGTAGTAGAACATGAGCCCGCGGACAAACGGGTGGAGGGGAAATCCCAGTCCGCGGACGAAGTGGGTAAGGAAAACCACCCTCTCATGGGGTTCTGGAGTAGGGATGATTTGCCCCGCATCTGGCAGCCGGTGCACGATATCCGCAACCAGGTATCCGGCTCCCCGCAGCTTTGTGATTTTCTCCTCCGTAACGAAGGAGACCATCCACTTGCCTCCCACTCCGGACATGCTTGGAGTGGTTTGAGGAGAAAAACACGAACTTGGGTGCTGGAGCTTGAGTGCGCAAGAACGGACGAGCTAGGAGGAAGAAGGCGTAGGTGAAAAGGGAGAATCCTTGTCCCTTTATAATGGCGGAAGAGGCGATGCACCTCCCCACTCACCTGGTAAAATCGCTTATTCCCCAAGCGCCGTAATTGATGGTGCGGTTGGGTTACCCATACCAGTATTGATGAGAATCCCGTGATAAGGGGACACGATCTCTGCTTCGACAAGACGTGCCAAGGAAACCGCCTCGCGATATGTGAAGTGGCTGGTTGCGAAAAAACGGTTCGAACAATGACCGGGCCATGGTGTGATGTCATGCTGCAAAATGTGTCAGCAGATTAGATTTGTGGAAATATTATTCTCTCTACGGTGGTATGTGGAATTTGTTTTGCAGAGCCGGACACTGTCCTTGTGTTCAAAATCTTCTATGGAGTATTCGGAGGAGGAACCCGCCTTGCAATGCCGAAGACAATCTGCACGCCGGACTCATCGTCATTGAAGCCTGGTTCAGGGGCTACTGAGGGAGTCCTGGATTAGGGGGTCCTCGGACAGCCGGACTATATCCTTTGGCCGGACTGTTGGACTATGAAGATACAAGATTGAAGACTTCGTCCCGTGTCCGGATGGGACTCTCCTTGGCGTGGAAGGCAAGCTTGGCAATACGGATATATAGATCTCCTCCCTTGTAACCGACTCTGTGTAACCCTAGCCCCCTCCGGTGTCTATATAAACCGGAGGGTTTAGTCCGTAGGACAACAACAATCATACCATAGGCTAGCTTCTAGGGTTTAGCCTCTACGATCTCGTGGTAGATCAACTCTTGTAATACTCATATCATCAAGATCAATCAAGCAGGAAGTAGGGTATTACCTCCGTTGAGAGGGCCCGAACCTGGGTAAACATTGTGTCCCCCGCCTCCTGTTACCATCCGCCTTAGACGCACAGTTCGGGACGCCCTACCCGAGATCCGCCGGTTTTGACACCGACAGTAGGGCGCAGTCCTCGGCAAGGCTGAGCAACTCTCGAAGGCCAACGACTCCATCAAAGACCTGAAGCAGAAGCTGGAGGGTCTCGAGGGGACGCTGTCGGAGGTCAGGGCCCGGGAGGAGACCCTGACCAAGAATCTGGAGAAGGAGAGGCAGCTACGGTAGAACGAAGCCGCCAACCACGAGGATTTCGTGAAGGGCGAAAACCTCTGGATCAGCCGCCTCGCCGACGTTGCCGGCAGGATCACCACGCAGCTGGCCACCATGGGGATGCCAAATGTGAGGTACATCCCGGAGCCGAGCATGAGTCCCAATGCCAGGCTGACCCTATTCTTCGAGGGTGTTCTCGAGGCCCTGGAGCGGTTCCGCACCAACAGGGCGGCCTCTCTGGCCGACGAGGCCCGGAAGCTTTGCCGGGGCGCCATGACCAAGGTCCTCACCAAGGTGGCATACTGGAACCCCGACCTCAACTTCGACGCCGCGCTGGAGAGCTTGCCGGAGGGTGTGGACCTCGCGACGCTCGAGGAGCGTATCAAGCCCATCATCAGCCACGTCGGCGGAATCTAGAGGGTGGAGGGCCAGCGCCGGGATTAGGCGCCCCGTTTCTTATCGCTGCTGCAGGTTCGTGACCAAGACAATTTTTATCTTTAGTTAGAACCACAGCAACAACTGATGTAATATAACTCAGCAGTACTTTTAATATCATGCATGCTATCTTCCTGTTAGATCTTTCTCCGTACGTTCGTACCCTACGCCTGTTGAGATAAGGCTGCCGGCGCGTAAACCCATGCCGTGGTGCTTTAAGGACGGATCCTTAGCACCCTGCCGGAAGGGTGCTTGCTGCCGTGCGAGCCACCTTGCCGCCGCCAGCGCGGTCGCTTGAACTCTCGAGCGGACTCGAAGCAGGACAAGAGCGCAGCTGGGAACGGGTAGGCCACCTTGCCGCCGCCAGCGCGGCCGCATGAACTGTCGAGCAGGCTCGAGACAGAAACAAAGGCACTGCCAACAGCGGAAAGGTCCCACCGTGTGCAGATTTCCCGTACAAAGAACGAGATCTCTCGGGGAGAGCAGCCTTATATAAGTGAAAATAAAATAGATTTCGCGTGACTTAGCTTTTCTGTCGTAGCGTGGACGTTCACTGCATCCGCAGGCTACGCAGCCCGTTTGGTCGTCTTCTTCCTTGGAGTGACGACCACGATGAAGCCGCTGCTTCCACCAGACCAGATTTCCACAACTGTGCCCCCCTACCTGGCGCGCCAAAGATGTCGGGGAAAACGACACCTATGGGATCACTGGAATCCCTTCTATGGTTGGCGGGTGCGGGGTTGTGCAAAGAGCGGGTCTGGCGGTCAGCACAAGGATCGTTTACTGAGGTTCGGGCCGCGAGGATGTGTAATGCCCTAGTCCTGCTTTGGTGTATGTATTTGAGTGTTCTGGAGTTCTTAAGCTAGCTACGGCGCATGTCTAGCCGAAAAGATCCGAATCCTTCTCCTGGACGCCTTGGGCCTCCTTTTATAGACAAAAGGGGTTGCCAAAGTGGCACACAGGAGGTGGAAAGGTGTACAGTGTGCAAGCTTATCGCTTGGCATTATGGGACAAGACGCATTAAATGCGCTCCCTTAGGTGTCCCGTTGCTTTACTGGTGATGGCAACAAGGCCCGTCCCGTCCGTCGCCGCTCCGCCTCGCCCCGACGCGTGTCTAGGCCAACGATGCATGCAGCGCCATGTAGGCTAGCAGGCAGCTGATATGGCATGGTGGAAGGATCTTGACGAAGATCTGCATGTCACCACGCAGGTGCTTGCTGAGTTGGTCTGGAAGCCGCGCCTCACCACGCAGATGCCTGCCCAGCTGGTCAGGCTGGCAGCTATATGGGAAGGGCGGTGGAGCCTTGGCGGACGCGGGCCTGGCCGCGGCCTCGTAGGTGTCTTCGGCAAGGGCCTTGCCGGGGCCCCGGCAAGGGTCTTGCCATGGCACCGTAGTCGTGCCCAGCAAGGGTCTTGCCGGGGGTCTCGTGGATTTCCTCGGCTAGGATCCCGCCGAGGATCGTCGTCTTCTGGTCCTCATCTGATCTTGTATGCTTCATGATCTTCACAAAGTTCTGCATGCCACCACAGAGGTGCCTCCCGAGCCTGGGCTCCAATGTGGTTGATGGCGTTGGAACCCTTGGCTCCAGGGTGGCGCAATCTGCTCGCCTCGGGCAAGCTGCCCCGGCAAGGCTCTTGCCAGGGTTGCGGAGGCCGCCCCGGCAAGGGCCATGCCGGGGGAGCCCACCTCGCCCTTCTGCTCTATGTGGTCTCTGGTCTTGGCATTGCTCTGCTTGCCTTGTGCTCCGGCTTCCCTCCTCTGCCCTGCCAAGTGTGGCCATGGGCGCGGCTCTGACTGCCCGTGCACAAGTAAAGGGGTCAAAAGGAGAGCCCCTACTTTTGTACACCGACAGTTCTCATCAAACTAATTTATTTGCAACGTTGCTTCAGGAAAACTTTCAAACATCTTCAGAGTCCTCACGAGTTCAAAAACCTCAGTTGAAGAAAATGGCTAATGGTATCAAGCCTCGGAAGGGAGGCAAAAGGAAAGAGGAACAAACTACTTTCGAGATTCCTAAGGAAATTTACTCAGGATATTGCACACCTGATGAAGAAACCCATGGCAAAGAAACAGAGAAGCAGTTGAAAACGCGCCTGCAAAAGATCAAACAATACTCGACATATGATTAGAGAGACTATAGATTCGTCACCTCCAAATACATGAAGGACTATGTTGTGACCCCTCCATGCAAGAGGCCACCACTAGCTCCTGGTCAAGTGGCTGACCCCAGCAGCATCAGACGTGGTGAAGAATTTCCCCATGGATGGGCCAAGCGTCAGGCCAAGTTGGCTAAACGAGCAAAGAAGGCAGTTGAAGAATTCAACACGGCCTCGAAGGCCCCAGCTAAAGTAGGTTCCAGCGCCAGTGGCAACGCCATTGCACCAAGGAAGGCAATTCACAAGAAGGCTGCTCACAAGCAAAAGCCTTCAGCTCCAAAGCCCTTAGTGGCCAAGCCAAGTTCTTCAAAGGCTTCAGTACCTAAGGTTGCTCAATCTTCAGCGCCTCCTCCTGTTACAAGTTCTTCAAAGGCAGCAGCTAAAGTTTCAACGCCGGTTGTGCTCGCATCTTGCCAGCGCACCGAAGGCTTTCAAACGGCCACCATTGCTGCATCAAGTGCCTCAGCTAGTGGGCATATCACTTCATCAACACCCAAGCTGAAGACAAAGGGTACTGCAAGCTGTGGCGTCAAGCCTAGTCCTAAGAGCAAGGCCCGAGTGCCTCAAGCTGACGAACATGGGCTGGCTGATGAAGATGAGCTCACCGAATTCCTCGGAAGGAAAGAAGAACAAGTTGTCATCACCAAGAATTCTTCAGTCCCACTGCTGCTGGATCCAAAGAAGATCGTTGACTTTATTGATATATGGGTGAAGAAACTAGACACACTACTTGACGAGCTCAACTTGCCTCCCGGTCCTAGTCATGTGCCATCTTCCTTCATCTTCAATGAGAAGCACAAGATTGCTCAAGCAAAGCTAGTGAAGAAATAGCAACGACAGAAGGAGAAGGAGTTGAGGAAGAACATGCTCTCTATATCTCCTTAGTAGCTCGTCAGCTTACAGTCTGACATACAACTAATGCGTGAAGAATATGAACGCCGGGCCAATCATTGTTGGCGTTAAAGACATGTTCATCACTGCCACCACCAAATTGGTTGAAGACCACAACAGACATGAGACTGTCAGATTTGGCTCTGCACCTCCCACAAGTTCTTCAGCTCCTCCGCAAGCTTCTCAAGCCAATGAAAATGCGCCTTCACCTCCTCCACAAGAACATACCAGGGAAACTAAAGAAGTCACGCTGCCACAGCGACTGCATCAATCGTGCCTGAAGAAACTGAACCAACAAGTTCCTCGGCTGCAGCGCCTACAAATGCTTCATCTTTGAGCTCACCACTCTTCCTTCTGCATCAGAAGCGAAGAAGAATAAGGAAGATGAAAAGGAAGCCAAGAAGGGAAAGGCATTAGCTCCTCCTACCATTGAATCAGTGAAGAAACTTAAGAAGGCACCATTGTCTTTAGTTCTACCAATAGATGTTATTCCAATTTCATCAGCACCCCCTGCTCGCACCACTGAAAATATTCAGATTGTTCCTTTTGGGGTGGAATATGTTGTTCCTCCAACTGATGAACATGAAGAAGATACCCATTCTGTTGCTACCACTGAGCAAATGGATGAAGAAACTGAAGATGAAGCAGATGCTTCACTTCATCAAGCGTCACCGCGGAAGCCTCAGCATGTCCCGATGGCTGTAGAAATTGTTGCTTCATCTAGAAGCAGTGAAGCAACTGAAGAGGATGTGGACATTGATGGTGCAACAAATCCCGTCTTACATGATGAATATTGGGAAGAAGCATACCCAAACTCGCCCATCACCACTCCTCTAATGAAAGTGCCACAGTCGCCCGCGCGCACTGAAGAAATTCACACTGGTTCTGAAGAACGTCAACCTTCACCCACAAAAATAAAACCTTCACTTCATACCATTGCTGAAGAAACCCAGCTTCATAACCTGAAGATGTGGCATAACAAGACCTGATTGCGGATCTCGTCAATACATCCCCTCAGCACGAAGACTTAGTTCCTTCAGCAGATACTAACACTGTGCCAACTGCAACTGCTGAAGAAATTGCCAAATCTCAGGCCGTCAGTAATCCTAATGACTCAAATAGCTCTCTAAGGCCTGTGTTTGATGTGAGGCAAAATAAAATAAATCTTCAGCCAGTTCCTGCAATCCCTAAGATTGGCAGAAGCCTCAGACAACCTCAGTTCGATAAGTCCAAATTCTTTGAAGAGAAGAATATCTTCACAAGCGAGTCACCTTATGAAGATTAGGTGTCTGCGCTTCTGGACCAAGACACAAATGAACTTCTATGCATCTCCGTTGTTCGACAAGAACAAGATCTGCCTGCAACGTCATATTCCTCATGTGGACATGGAATCCATTCCATGCTTCAGGCATGTGTTGGCCGTTCTTCAGAATGTTGGGTTGCTCAGCATCTGTTCGGATGTTTGTGACTAGAATGAAGAACTCATTATTTATTTCTATGCCACATTGTACTTCTCCGGTAATGCTGATCACATCTCGACATGGGCTCTGTACTGGATGAGTGAAGACACTCACTACAAGGCACCAGTTGACTAATTACCCTGTGCTCTTCTAGTGGATCCATCCCAATATGATGCAAGAAAAGTCTATGAAGAAACAGAATTGCCCAACCATATGATGTAAGTGTTGATGAACCCATTGGCCGAAGGAGAAGATCGAAGAACCACCTTCTTGGTCAAGGAATTTCTTTATGTGCCTCGCATAGTCTACCGCATTCTTGCCAAGACTCTTAGTCCAATCAAAGGCCACAACTTTGACACTGAAGAAGTTACTGGCATCATGGAGAATCTACTCTTTAAAATCATTCATGGGATCTGTCGTGGACTTAACACGGCAGATGCCCTAGCAAAACGACTTTGGTGTGGAGCCATCGCAGCCAGGTTAGCTTGAAGGGGTTAAACGGGACAAAGGACACAGAGAGTTTACCCAGGTTCGGCCCCTCTAAGCGAGGTAAAAGCCTACTCCTACTTTAGGTTGTATTGCTTGGGTTTCGGTTACCAGGGAGCGAATACGCTTGACCTAGTTCTAATGATGAGTTGTTTCTTGAGTTAACCCACCGCCGGGTCACCCCCTTATATATAGGTTGATGCCCAGCGGCTTACAGAGTCCCGACCGGCTCATATAAACGTGTCCGGCTCGGTATCTAACTAAGCTTGCCTTACATTACAAGTTAAACATATGGCGGCTCATGCCCGTGGGCCTCAAGTCGTCCCCGGGTCTTGAGCCTTCAGTAAGCTTGCTCTATGAACTGCCATCTTCATATACTCTTGGGCCTCTTCATCTTAAGCTGCCAGTGGCATGACCCGGCCCCTCCTGGGTGGGTCATATCCAGTAGTTATATCCCCAACATTAGGCCCTGGGTTGATTTGAACTTGTTCACATCAATCTTCAACACTTGTCTATATCAGAATCTTCCCTCATCAACTTTCATGAACTTGGTATAACCCGCCATGACGTCAGATCATAGAACCACGGTAACCCGCCATGACGTCACGCGCATTAATTACGCGCAAACCCAGAATATCTCAACAGATTCTTTTAATGAACCTCCAAAAATCGAGGCACCCTTATAGCCACATAATCATTTTTTCGGCCTCCTCGATTCCCGTGCATGCCATCTATCCACTGCCTTATAAATAGGGACGGGGGGTCCTTCTTTTCTTTTTTTTACCCTACCCCCACGTCCCCGTCTTCCTCCTCACGACGCCCTAGCAAGCCCGAGTTCTTCCGCCGCCGCCTCCATCCAGCGTCCTCAACTCCGCCCGCTAAATCGACCGAATCGGACTAGAGCACTGCGGCGCACCTCCGTTGTTCCTGTACATTAGTAAGTATTCACCTTTCCCCGTAGTAGATCTGCATTAGGGTTTTCACCGTTCCTGATTTTCCTTTCTTGGTCCCATAGTTTGATCCGAACATAGTACCGAAGTTGTGCGGCAGTAGTTTAGCACCCCTTTTCAATCATAGAAGATCCTCGCTCTGTACGAAAATTTCATCTGAGCATATCTGTTCTTCTGCTGCCGCCACCTCAGGTTTAGAATTTACTTTATTTTCTAAACTGCTGCAGATCCAAAACCATAGAACCAATCTACGGAACTTGTTTGTCCATCACTTAGCAAAAAATTCACTTACAGATCTGAAATATAGAAACTGTTCGGGCGGTTTAAATGATAAACCGTAACCTGCCATATACCATTAGTCCCCTTTTAAGCCGGCATATATTCATAATCTGTATAACCCGGCATTGGTATCCGTTTTTAACTATGTTGGCTCTTCCTTCTGCCTATGAATTGGCTTTGTATAATGCACTTTCTTTTAATCACTGGCCGGTTTAACAGCACAATCCTTAACCCGACAATCTTTTCCTTTATGTCAAAAATGTCTAAAGCCCAAACCGTCACCTAATGCAGCTGGGTCGTCTCCCGGGTTACTGAAGAAACATCGAACGAGTATGTCCAAACAGGCGTCTTAGCCAAAAAAGATGTCATCCATTGGAGGGTCCCAGGCACAGAAACCCTTCCTGAGCCCAAGGAAGGTGAAGTAATTGTCTTTACTTATCATCTGCTCCGAGGTTTTACCCCTCTCAGCTCAAAATTCTTCCGTGATGTGCTGCACTTTTTCAAGATCCATCCTCAAGATATCGGGCCCAATTCCGTTTCAAACATCTACAACTTTCAAGTGTTCTGCGAAGTATACCTTCAAAAGGAGCCCACCGTAGAATTGTTCAGAGAATTCTATTACTTAAACCGGCAGACTGAGTTCACAGACGGGCCCAGCCTAGAGTTAGTTGGCATTTCGATTCTGAGGCGGAAAGAAGCCACCTTCCCAGCTGCCAAATTGCCCAGTCATCCGAAGGACTGGAACCAGACTTGGTTTTACTACCAAGATACTTCTCTAGAAGGGGAAAATCCTCTGCCAGGTTATCGTGAAAACTGGCTTAGCAACAGGCACCCTCTTCCAGAATGGATTAGCACAGGAGAATGGGCCAAATATATGCCCGTCTTTTCAAAGATCGGAGCCTTAATGGCTAACGGTTTGACTGGAATCGACCGGTGCGATGCTGGGTCGCCTGGAGAATTTTGCCCTTAAGCCGCCGCTCCAGTCTAATATGTGAATATACTGGCAATGTAAAAGATCCTCAATGCCACTGTCAGATTGAACTGACTGATGAAAATATCAATGATATGACCAAGACTCTGCTGAACGAGAGTTTGGAAGATTGCAGCAAGACCGGCTTAAATCTTTTTTGCACCCTTAACAAACCTCCAGTTGTAAGTATTTGAAACAATTTCCGGTTTATTCAGTTATTTACTTAAACTACTTTCTTACAATCATTTTAATTTCCGCAGGCCGATTCTCCTTTCTAGAACAAGAACTTGCAAGATAAGCCGGCCAAGAAGACCCGGACAAAGAATAAGGCTCAGAAAAAGCCTGCCAAGAAGAAGACCAACCCCTCTGAGTTATTTAACTTGGATGTGATGAGTCGGAGGTAGAACTTGACTCCCTTGGCTCATTTGTTGTACATCTTATTGACAATGATCACTATCAGGATGACGCGGAAGGCATCCACACAGATGTGAAGAGGTAACTATCCTTTCCTCCGACTCGGAACCTCTGCCAAGACAAAAAGTTCGTCAAGCAAGCCGGAAGAAGCAGCAGCATGAAGCTTGCCGCACAACCCGGAACAACAGCGGTGGGATTCTCTCCCTTGGCTTACCCAACACGCCCGTTCCTCGCAAACGCCGTCTAGAGGTTTCACTGATTTCCGACTTAGCTTTTCCCAAGGCGGGTCTTTTTCGACAACCTCTTAACCCTTCTGATTCAAACTGTCAGGGAACCTCTCATTCTTCATCTGGTGATTCCACTAGGACTCGGGTTCCTCTGTTCAAGACTGTTCCTGGTTAAGAACACTTAAGTCTGCTTGCTTTAACACCTTACTCAATTGGTATACTAATCTCATCATGTGTTTTACTTTCAGTGCTATGGCAAAACCCAGCAAGAGGATGAAGGTTAATAAACCGGCCGATGATCCCAAGGTTGCTGATCCGGAGAAGCAGACAACGTCTGAGTCTTTGCATCAAACTTTGGAAGCAGCCATGAATGATCCACCACCAGAAGAGCACCACGTCACCATGGACGCCATGAATGTTGACCTGGAGAATGCTAAGCCGTCCAGTCCCGCTCAGCCAGCTCAGGAAACTGAAGACATAATAGTTACTAGGGCGACTTATACAGCACCAGGCAACCCCACCGTCTTATCCAAGCACAGCGCCAAAGAAGAATTTTCTGTTGTTGATAAGGGCAAGTGGAAAGTGGACTTGGAAAGCTATGCCCATTTCAATGCTCAGGAGATTCATTCAGGTTATCTAAACCGCCTTCACACCAGCCGTGACTTTGAAGCCAGCCTGGTCAACCTTATGAAGGAACGTTTTGAGGTAACCACTATAATCTTTTCCATATAAGTATATTTCTGCCAGCCGCCAAGTCTACTAGATATGATGGAATTAAATATAATGTAGACTTCAGATAGCCTCTTTAATCGTTCATTACTGTCATAGCATATTGGAGTTGCAGAATCAAAACGAGTAGCCCTCAAGGACCGACTTAAGCTGCATAGGTGAAACCGGGACTTCAAATTGTAGTTCTCAACTTCGCCTATGTAGCTCCCAAGGGTCGGCTTAAACTGACAAGTTAAGCCGGGACTTCAAGTAGCAGTGCTTAGTTTCGCACATGTAGCCCCCAAGGGCCGGCTTAATCAGTATGGCTAAGCCGGGACTTATCACCATATTTATGAATAAAATTCAAATATGTAGCCCCCATGAGCCGGTTGTAGTCGTAGAAACTTAGCCGGTTCATTAAAGAGTTGTCTTCAAAAAGAGCAATGTACATTAGCCCGCAAGTACCAAGTACAATACTTGTATTTTGCTTGGGACTTCAAATGAGATGATCATAATATTGCTTATCTTTTGTATGTTGCAGGCTGAATTAAATATGAAGGAATCCCAAGTCAATGATCTGAGGCAAAACATTCAGACCCAGCAATCTGAGACTTCTAAGGCCAAATCAGAGTTGAAGACCGCTTTGGAAAACATTGAAAAGCTAAAAAAGGACTTAAGTGCTGAGAGAACCAAATGGGATACCGAGAAGAAGACTCTGTTGAAAAGAGCAGAAGACGCTGAAACTGCCCTCAAACCGGTAACTGACGAGTTGTCCGATTTGAAACATCAAATCAATAGCACGACAGCCGCCATCTTTGGTAAGTAATACCGTACTTCAATCTTTCATCATCAATGCCTTAACGATTATTCAACCAGCTTATCAATCTGTGTGGTAATGCAGGCTCTAGAATTTCCCACCTTGGCTCAGACATGCACATGAAGCTGAAAGCTGCATATACCCTTGTAGAGCAGTTGTACACTGGCGCTCAACGGGCCATTTCTGCTTTCTCCCATAAGAAGCAACCACCTTCACTCATCAAGGAGGTATTGGAGAAATTGTCTGTGCTGCTGCAAAGGGTTGAAGAACTAAAGCGTTCAGCGGCCAGAGCCAGTGCCATCACCGCACTAAGCCGGGTAGGCATGGCAAGCAGAGCTTGACCCGGAAGAGGTAGCCACTGGTTGCCCTAGCTTAAAAGAAGATGGGTCCCCCTTCAGCGCCGACGACTTCACCAAAATAGTAAGGGAGATGCATCCTTTGGCAAGCAAACTGGCTGAGGAGACTGATATCTCCAAGTATCATCCGGTTTATGATGCTGAAAACGCAAAGGTGAAGGCGTCGATTCATGAGGCCATGGACCTTATCCCGCCAACATGTAAGCACACCTTTGCTCCTGACATTGACCCGTCCATCCGTATAGATGATGAAGATGTTTTTAAAGCTTTGACTGGGATCAACTGGGCCACACTTGACTTCCAGCCAATGGGTGAACAAGAAGAAGAAGAACCGGTGCAAGATGACCCGGAATCCTCAACCCGCCAAGATGAAGGCCATTGATCCACAAGGTGGCGCTACAACTGTCTCCCGGCTCATCTTGAAAAAGCTGTGTAATATGCTAGCTGAAAACAATGATCTGCCATGCCATCGTGCATGTTTATTTGCATAAAACTTTGAATCACTGATCTGATGCTGAAGACCTGTTGTCTATGCTCATAATTCAATCATGCAGACCATATTTATCATATTCCCTGCACACAAGCAGATAACATGTGCACTGGCGGTTTACCCAGGGCGGGTCATAATGTCCCATATAAAAATTCACTGCTGACTGTATAGTCCATAACCAGGGCGGGTTATCAAAACCTCGCATATTCATATAACAAATAAATAACATACCTGTGCAATTTATTCAGACTGCCGACTTACAACGCCATATGCAGGAAGAGTAACATCCCAAAGACTTAGAGCGTAGAGCTCCAAGCGCATAATCAAAGCACACTGGGGACTTATCGTCCAAAGCCATGCATGTTTATCAAAAACCTCAGATACGCTCAAATATGAGCCATAAAGGTTAATGCTACATGGCCTGAATCATTTTAAACCATATGTCAATATGGTACAAAAGAGGAACCCAAAAATTGTTCAAATAAATCAGAGAAAACAAGGCTTTCATAGGCTGCCAAACCTCGATATCAAGTGCTGTTCAAGGGCCACACACCCACTGAGTGAATCCTTTATTCAAACCTGTAAGCCGGGCCTCACATGACCAATCGTTGTTTTAACTTTGACAAGTTCATCGTCTTTATAAGATTGATTGTCAAGAGTACGGCGAGTCATTCCAGGATTACCTGGGCAGAGTGGCGGACATACAAAGGCAAGATAACCCGGATTTTTTGTGAATACACCTGGCGTCCAAGCCGATCAAAATGGTAAATAAAGCTATGTTCATTGAACAGGAAGCTCCCAAGTGACCTTTAACAAGCCATCAACGCAGGTTACCTATGTTTGAACTGCACATTATAGCAAGTTCTCTTTGGCAACCATTCAACTTGGGAAAAAACCACAAAGTTGTTTGCAACCAGTGTATAAGCTGGATCGAAGGGTAGTCATAGCTATGCTTAGTGAACAGGAAGCCCCCATGTTATTTGTAACAAGGCGTGCAATCCGGATCAAGAGGGTAATCATAGCTATGCTCAGTGAGCAGGAAGCCCCCAAGTGATCTTATGAATTGACAATAAAGACTCAAATACTCAGAAATGAAACGGCAGAGGCCCTGAATTATCAGGGATGCCGACTTTATTATACTAATCATAATATATACATTGGTAGAAGTACATCACAAGAGCCGGTGGCTCAGGTGTAATAAGGCCAAAGATGAGCAATGTTCCACGGCCAGCGGGTCTCCTCCTCCGACGTGCGTGAGTCCTTGTGGTCTCGAACATCAATGAGGTAGTACAACCCGTTGTTCAGATTTTTGCTGACCACAAAAGGCCCTTCCCAAGTGGGGACAACTTGTGCATGTCTGTCTGATCCTGGATGAGCCGGAGCACCAAGTCACCTTCTTGAAAGGTCCGGGTTTCAACAAGGCGGCTATGATAACGATGCAGATCTTGCTGGTAAATCGCTGAACGAGCCGCCGCAAGGTCACGCTCCTCATCCAGAAGGTCAAGAACATCCTAGCGTGCCTTTTCATTATCAGCTTTAAGCTAAGCCGCCACACGGGGCGAATCATGACGAATGTCACTAGGGAGAACCGCCTCTGCTCCCTAAACCATGAAGAAAGGTGTGTAACCTGTTGATCTGTTGGGGGTAGTATTGATACTCCATAGCACTAAAGGCAACTCCTCAACCCAACAACCGGGTGTCCTCTGCAATGGGAGCATAAGCTGGGGTTTTATGCCTCTCAAGATTTCTTGATTGAATCTTTCAGCTTGACCATTGGACTGGGGGTGAGGTACTGATGAAACATCAAGACGAATATGCTCTTGTTGACAGAATTCTTTCATAGCACACTTAGACAGATTAGTGCCATTATCAGTGATGATGCTGTGAGGGTAGCCAAAACAGAAAATCACCTTTTTGATGAATTGAACCGCCGTTGCCGCATCACACTTGCTGACTGGCTCTGCCTCAACCCACTTCGTAAATTTGTCAACTACCACGAAGAGGTGAGTCTTTTTATCCTTGGATCGCTTAAAAGGCCCAAAAATATCCAGCTCCCAGACTGCAAATGGCCAAGTAATTGGAATCATCCTCAATTCTTGAGCCGGCACGTGAGCTCGTCTAGAAAATTTCTGACAACCATCACATTCGCTAACCCGATCCTCTGCATCAACATGAGCCGTCAGCCAATAAAACCCATGACGAAAAGCTTTAGCCATGAGAGACCTAGAGCCGGTATGATGGCCACAATCTCCATCATGAATATCTTGTAAGATCTCATGGCCCTCCTCAGGAGAAACACAACGTTGAAACACCCCTGTAACACTGCATCGGTGCAACTCGCCATTGACAATAGTCATCGACTTAGACCATCGGGTTATCTGCCAGGCCAAAAGTTTCATCCTCAGGCAACTCACCCCTGGTCATATAAGCCAAATATGGAACTGTCCAATCAGGAATAACATGAAGAGCCGCCACCAACTATGCCTCCGGGTCAGGAACAGCAAGATCTTCCTCCGTAGGCAATTTAAATGAAGGGTTATGGAAAATATCAAGGAAAACATTGGGTGGTATCGTCTTACGCTGGGACCCCAGCCGGCTTAAAGCATCAGCCGCCTCATTTTTATTGCGATCAACATGTTCCACTTGACAGCCTTCGAAATGACCAGCAATAGCATCAACCTCTCAGCGATAAGCCGCCATGAGTGGATCCTTGGGATCCCAAGTTCCTGAAACTTGTCGAGCCACCAAATCTGAGTCGCCAAAATACCTCACCTGGCTTAGATTCATCTCTTTAGCCATCCGAAGACCATGGATCAAGGATTCATACTCAGCTGCATTGTTAGTACAAGGGAACATCAACCTTAAGACATAATGTAATTTATCACCTCATGGGGAAGTCAAAACAAATCTTGTCCCCAAGCCTCCAATTCCCTAGACCCATCAAAATGAATTGTCCAATATGTGTTATCTGGCTTCTCCTCAGGCATCTGCAGCTCTGTCCAGTCATTGATGAAATCCATAAGTGCTTGAGACTTGATAGCTGTCTGAGGCATGTATTTCAAACCATGGGGTCCAAGCTCAATAGCCCACTTGGCCACCCGGCCTGTGGCTTCTCTGTTTTGAATAATATCCCCTAAAGGAGCAGAACTGACCACAGTGATGGGATGACCAAGAAAATACTGCTTTAACTTACGACTAGCCATGAGCACTCCATAAACCAGCTTCTGCCAATGCGGGTATCTCTGCTTAGATTCAATGAGCACCTCACTGACATAGTAAACCGGCCGCTGAACCAGATATTCCTTGCCTCATTCTTTCCTTTCCACAACAATCGCTACACTGACGGCTCTGCTATTAGCAGCCACATATAACAGCAATGCCTCCTTATCAATAGGAGCTGCAAGGATTGGCGGCTCAGCCAACTGCTTTTTCAACGCCTCAAATGCCTGATTGGCACTCTCACTCCAGACAAAGTGATCTGTTTTCTTCATCATCTGATACAGAGGAATAGCCTTTTCGCCCAAACAGCTTATAAACTGGCTTAAAGCCGCAATATGACCCGCCAGACGCTGGACGTCATTAATACACGCCGGTTTAGCTAAAGAAGTGATAGCCTTGATTTTCTCCGGGTTAGCTTCAATGCCTCTTTCACAAACCAAAAAACCCAAGAGCTTGCCTACTGGCACACCAAAGACACACTTGCGGTTGTCAAAGGTCTCTTTCAAATCATCTATCAAGGTCTCCTTGTTCCTGGATTTCGCAACAATATCATCCACATTGCATCCAATCTGGTCATGAAGGCAATTCTGAACACACCGCTGATAAGTCGCCTGGGCACTCTTGAGCCCAAAAGGCATAAACACATAGCAGAAGGCTCCAAAGGGAGTGATGAAAGCTATCTTCTCATGGTCCTTAACTGCCATTTTGCTCTGATGATAACTAGAATAAGCAACCAAAAAACTCAGACGCTCACAACCCGCCGTAGCATCGATGATCTGATCAATACGAGGGAGAGCAAAAGGGTCAGCCGGACAGGCCTTGTTGAGGTCTGTCTAATCCACACACATACGCCAAGTGCCATTCTTCTTAAGTACCAGCACTGGGTTAGCCAACCATTCAGGGTGAAAACTTCAATAATATAACCAGCCGCCAAGAGCCGGGCCACTTCTTTACCAATGACCTTGCGCCTCTCTTCATTAAAATGATGAAGGAATTTCTTGAACGGTTTAAACATTGGATCAACATTGAGAGTTTGCTCAGCGAGTTCTCTCGGTACACCTGGCATGTCTGAAGGTTTCCATGCAAAGATGTCCCGGTTCTCACGGATGAACTTGATGAGCATGCTTTCCTATTCCGGATCCGTATTAACACTGATACTGAACTATTTGGATGAGTCGCCAGGAACAAAGTCAACCAGCTTAGTGTCATCTGCCGATTTAAACTTCAACAAGGGGTCATGCTCTGTGGTTGGATTTTTCAAAGGTGTCATATCTGCCGGGTCAACATTATCTTTGTAGAACTTCAACTCCTCTGTTGCACAAACAGACTCAGCATAAGCAGCATCGCCTTCTTCACATTCCAGAGCTATCTTCCTATCACCATGCACCATGATGGTGCCTTTATGACCCGGCATTTTAAGCCACTGATAAACATAACAAGGTCGTGGCATAAATTTGGCATAAGCCGGCCGTCCGAATAAAGCGTGATAAGGACTCTTGATCTTGACCACCTCAAAGGTCAATTTTTCAGCTCTGGAGTCATGGTCATTTCCAAAATCCACTTCCAATGCTATCTTAACCACCGGATATGCCGACTTACCAAGCACCACCCCATGAAAAACCGTAGAAGGCGACTTAAGATCTTTGTCAGTCAAATTCATTCGGCGAATAGTATCATAGTAAAGGATATTGATACTACTGCCTCCATCCATAAGCACCTTTGTAAGCTTGTATCCTCCCACCTGAGGAGCAACCACCAACGCTAATTGACCGGGATTGTCAACCCGGGGCGGGTGATCCTCACGGCTCCATACGATAGGCTGCTCAGACCATCGCAAATATCGAGGGATCGTCGGCTCAACCGAGTTCACTGCCCGCTTATGAATTTTCTGATCTCGTTTGCACAAACTCATGGTAAACATATGATATTGACCACTACTCAGCTGCTTTGGTTTGCTCTGATAGCCAGGCTGCTGCTATTGATTCCCTTGATTAGATTGTTGATTAAAACCACCTTGATTGCCTTGACCCTGAAAACCAGAGTTTGAGCCGCCACCTCCAAAGCCAGGCCCGTGATAGCCAGATCCTGACCCGCCATGCGGGCCATGATTGTTCTAGGAAAAACTGGAATTTCTATACTCCCTCATGATGAAGCAATCTTTCCACAGATGACTAGCCGGCTTCTCTTATGTACCGTGCTTTGGGCAAGGCTGATTCATCATTGCCTCAAGGTTGAACTTAGGCCCGCCAAACCGGGGCACTGATGACTTACCGTTATGACGCTGATTGTTACCCTACGTGTTGGTGTTGGACACAAAGTCTGAACCGCCATCCGTCTGCTTGCACTTACCATTATTACCTTGACCCGCCATATTGTGTTGTTGTCCCTTTGCATTTCCACTCTTCTTCCCCTTGTCGGTCTTCTCCTCATCAGACTCGGGGTCCTTAGTACTATCAGAGTCGGCATATTTGACGAGAGCCGCCATGAGCTCTCCCATATCATTGCAGTGGCGCTTAAGCCACCCAGCTTCTCCTTAAGGGGAAGGAAACGGCAATTCTTTTCCAACATTAGGACGGCTGAACCGGCGTTGATACTGTCCGATGAATGGATAACGGCCGAGATCCGGCGCACCCAATTGGTTGTTGACTCGCCTTCACCCTGGACACAAGAGTCTAAATCAAGAATAGGCTCCTTGCACGTGTCTTTGAAAAATTGGATAAAGCGCATCTTCAATTCAGCCCATGATCCGATGGAGTTAGGGGGCAATCCTCTCATCCAAGTGCATGCCGGCCCATCCAACATCATGGTGAAGTATTTAGCACACGAAGCATCACTGACGTCCAACATCTCCAAGGCCATCTCATAACTCTCTATCCAAGCCTCTGGAGGCTGATCCGCCGTGTAATTAGGCACTTTGCGAGGGCCCTTAAAATCCTTGGGCAGGCGCTCATTACGTAAAGCCGGCACTAAGCATGACACACCAAGGATTGTAGAAGTTACTCCTGCCTCCACAGACAGCGAAGGGTAAACCGGAGGTTGTTTTTGAGCCGCCAACTGAGCCGTCAGATCAGCCTCCCGACGTGCCCTGCCCTAATCCACCAAAGTATGAGCATCGTTACCAACATGCGGCGGGTCATGCCTACGAGGCTGGTTATGGTGCCGCTCACTGCTTGACACTGCTGGCGAATCAATATGCCTGCTATAACTCTAGCTTTGACGAGGGGTTGAATGAATCCGATCACGACTGTATGAGTAAGCCGCTTGTTGAGCCACCGCTGTCTGAAGAAGCTCTCCGGCCCTCCGTATCTCCGTCGCGGCTAGAGACTCACCTTTAATGGGGAGAGCCACCAATCGCGCAGCCGCGGCAATCATATTGTCCAGAGGGTTAGAATAATGACCCGGCGGTGTCGGTACATGATGAGGCGGGGTTAAATTCAGACGAGGCGAGTCTGCAACACATGGTTGAACCGTCGCTCCGGTCCCAGGCGCCTCAACAGCCCGGTTTACCCCAGGTGGATTGCTTGGCCCTGCCCCAGGTCTGTTGAAAAGGTTCCTAGCCTCAAACTATGTGGGTAGACGGGTTTGATGCCTCCTCCTCATAACAACGTTCGAAGCGTTTTGATCCAAGGTGAGCCAGAATGACTGTGCCTGGATCCGTTGTGATTGCGCATTGAAGGCGGCTCGCTCTGTTTCCATCCTAGCGTTCTCAGCAACAAGTTCTTCCTTGGCTTGAGCTATCTCATCTCGTAGTTTCACAACATCCACCTTATGTTGTGCTTGAGTCTTCGGGGTTACCTCTGCCCCCATTAAAGTAGCCAAAGCGTCCATAAGCTCAATCAGAACCTGAGCCGGTGGGCGTGCAGAGCCGCTCGCTCCGGCCGTCGCCGCAGCCCTTGAACTGGAAGTCATAGCAACAGCAGTTGCTGAAATGAGTATCGGTTGTGTGCCGTCCATGAAGATCGTAACTCTGTTCGGCGGCTCGTAGGGGTCCGGAATACTGTCACCATCGGAACAGCCCCCAAGCCCACCATCTTGCAATTGATATATGGAATTGGTCTCACCGGTTGAGGACTCATCACCAGAGTAGATGGCCGTCTCTCCACCGGACACAGACCCTTCCTCAAGATCCACTCCTTGAGTAAAACCCACGAAAGCATGCTTCACAGCTGGTTGAACTCTGGCGGGTCGTGCATGCTGAGCCGTCTCGACGATGTCGGTGCAGGTGTCTGGATCAGGCTTCGACCCACCAATCTTGCCGATGAAGACGTGGATTCTGCCGAAGGGACCCGGTATCCGTACTCGACTGAGCCGGCCTCGGGGCCCCAGCCAGCGTCGTCGATGTAGAGCTTGCCGCGACGGCTTTCGGTCATCCGACTGACGTCGTATCCCTTGATCCCTGCGAAGTTGCCCTTCAAGAACTCGAAACCACCGTGCGCTGGCCCCACGGTGGGCGCCAACTGTCGTGGACTTAACACGGCAGATGCCCTAGCAAAAGGACTTAGGTGTGGAGCCATCGCAGCTAGGTTAGCTTGAAGGGGTTAAACAGGACAAAGGACACAGAGAGTTTACCCAGGTTCGGCCCCTCTCAACGAGGTAAAAGCCTACTCCTGCTTTAGGTTGTATTGCTGGGGTTTCGATTACCAGGGAGCGATTTTTCTTGACCTAGTTCTCGATGAGTTGTTTTTTGAGTTAACCCGCCGCCGGGTCACCCCTTTTATATACAGGTTGATGCCCGGCGGCTTACAGAGTCCCTGCCGGCTCATATAAACGTGTCCGGCTCGGTATCTAACTAAGCTTGCCTTACAATACAAGTTAAACATATGGCGGCTCATGCTCGTGGGCCTCAAGTCGTCCCCGGGTCTTGGGCCTTCAGTAAGCTTGCTCTAGGAACCACCATCTTCATATACTCTTGGGCCTCTTCATCTTAAGCCGCCAGTGGCATGAACCGGCCCCTCCTGGGCAGGTTATACCCAGTAGTTATATCCCCAAAAGGATCCAAGCAATATCCATGATTTCTTCATGAGGACTTTGGTCATAGTGGCACAGTCACCTTTAGAGTTGAAGCCTTACGCTCCATGGATTCAGTCCATTACAAGGCAAATTGTTAGAATCCTCTCAGTTTCATGCCAGGGGTTGAAATACTTTAAAGTTCAATTTCCTCAGTTGCTGGCAAAGGCAAGTGATACGTCCATTTTGCATCATGTTTTCCTACTATTATTTATAGTGTTTTTATGCTTTATAACATTTTATGGAGAAATTCTAATGCCTTTTCTCTCATAATATGCAAGGTTTACACAAAGAGGGAGAGTGCCGGCAGTTGGAATTCTACACCTGAAAAAGCTATGTCAGAGATACCTATTTTGCACATCTCCAAATGAGCTAAAATTTCATGGAGAATTGTTTTGGAATATAAAATAAATATTAGAGAAAAGAACTACCAGAAGGGGCACCCAGGTGCCCACAAGGCACCAGGGCGCGCCAGCCCCCCTGGCGCACCCTGGTGGGTAGTGGGGGCCCTGGCCCACCTCTGGTGCCCATCTTTTGGTATATAAGGTCTTTTGACCTAGAAAAAAATAAGGGGAGGACTTTCGGATTGGAGTGCCACCGTCTCAAGGTAGAACTTGGACAGGAGCACTTTTGCCCTCCGGCGGAGCCATTCCGCCGCGGGGAACTTCCCTCCGGGAGGGGGAAATCGAAGCAATCGTCATCATCAACAACCCTCTCATCTTTAGGAGGCCAATCTTCATCAACACCTTCAACCGCACCATCTCATCTCAAACCCTATTTCATCTCTTGTGTTCAGTCTTTGTATCGGAACCTCAGATTGGTACTTGTGGGTGACTAGTAGTATTTATTACACTTCATAGTTGATGCTAGATGGTTTATTTGGTCGAAGATTATATGTTCAGATCCATTATGCCATTTAATATCCCTCTGATCTTGAGCATGAATATTATTTGTGAGTAGTTGCCCTTGTTCTTGAGGCCACGGGAGAAGTCTTGTTACAAGTAATCATGTGAATTTGATATTCGTTCGATATTTTGATGATATGTATATTGTGATTCCCTTAGTGGTGTTATGTGAACGTCGACTACATGACACTTCACCATATTTGGGCCTAAGGGAATGCATTGTGGAGTAGTTATTAAATGATGGGTTACTAGAGTGACAGAAGCTTAAACCCTAGTTTATGCGCTATTTCGTAAGGGGCTGATTTGGATCCATATGTTTAATGCTATGGTTAGATTCTTATCTTAATTCTTCTTTCGTAGTTGCAGAAGCTTGCGAGCGGGTTAATCATAAGTGGGAGGCTTGTTCAAGTAAGAACAGCACCCAAGCATCGGTACACCCACATATCAAATTGTAGTGAGCGCGAATCGAACCAACATGATGAAAGTGACTAGATGAAGTTCCCATGTGCCCTCGAGAACGATTTGCTTATTGTAAGAGACCGTTTTGGCCTGTACTTTGCTACAAAAAGGATTGGGCTACCTTTCTGCACTTTATTTACCATTACCTTTAGTTGCTTGTTACAAAATATTTTACTATCAAACTACTTGTTACCGACAATTTTAGTGCTTGCAGAAATTACCTTGTTGAAAACCGCTTGTCCTTTTCTTCTGCTCCTCGTTGGGTTCGACACTCTTACTTATCGAAAGGACTATGATTGATCCCTTATACTTGTGGGTCATCAAGACTCTTTTCTAGCGTCGTTGCTGGGGATTGAAGCTCTCTTGGTAAGTGGAAATTGGTAAGGAAAAATTATATTACGTGCTAAAATTTACCGTTACTTGTCACTATGAAAAAGAATCCTTTGAGGGGTTTGTTCGGGGTATCTTCACCTCAACCGGAAAAACAAAGAGTTGCCTCTCAGCCTAATGCACCTATCGAAAATATTGTTTATGAAATTCCTTCGGTTATCAAAGACAAACTGCTAACTAATCCTTATGCAGGAGTTGGAACACTACATCCTGACATGCACTTAATTTATGTGGATGAAGTTTGTGGATTATTTAAGCTTGCAGGTTTACCTGGAGATGAAGTTAAGAAGAAGGTTTTCCCTTTATCTTTTGGGGGAAAGCATTGACATGGTATAGGCTAGGCGATGATGTTGGATCTTGGAATTGGAATCGGTTGAAATTGGAATTTCACCAAAAAAATTATCCTATGCATCTAATTCATCATGATCGATATTACATATATAATTTTTGGCCTCGTGAAAGAGAAAGTATTGCTCTAGCTTGGGGGAGGCTTAAGTCAATGTTATATTCATGCCCCAATCATGAGCTCTCAAGAGAAATTATTATTCAAAAAATTTAGGCTCAGCTTGCTCGTAATGATCAATCCATGCTCGAACCTTCTTGTGCTGGTTCTTTTATGAAGAAGACTATTGATTTAGGTGGGATCTTTTAGAAAGAATTAAACGCAACCCCGAAGATTGGGAACACGACGAAGGTAAAGAGTTAGGTATTAAGCTTGAGTTTGATTGCGTTAAATCTTTTATGAACACCGATGCTTTTCACAAGTATAGCACTAAATATGGACTTGACTCTGAGATAGTAGCCTCCTTTGTGAATCATTTGCTAATCATGTTGATCTCCCTAAAGATAAGTGGTTTAAATATCATCCCCCTATTAAAGAAGAAATTAGAGAACCAATTATAGTTAAAGATGAAACTATCATTTACAATGTTGATCCAGTTGTGCCTATTGCTTATATTGAAAAACCACCTTTCCCTGTTAGGATAAAGGAACATGTTAAGGTATCAAAATTGGTTCACAAAAGTAATATTAAAGCACCTAAACCCTCTAAACAAATTAAAGTAGAACCTAGTGTTGCTATGGTCAAGGATCTCTTGGTCGATAATATTGATGGGCATGTTATTTATTTCTGTGATGAAGCTACTAGAATTGCCAAACCTGATACTAATGATAAGAACAAGACTGTTGTTGGCATGCCTGTTGTCTCAGTTAAAAGAGGAGATCATTGGTATCATGGTTTATGTGATTTGGGTGATAGTGCGAGTGCTATTCCTTTTACCTTATACCAAGAAATTATGAATGACAAAGCACCCACTGAAATAGAAACATGGATGTCACTACTAAACTTGCTAACACAGATACCATCACACCACTTGGAATTATTAGAGATGTTGAAGTCTTGTGTGGAAAAATAAAATACCCTACTGACTTTCTAGTTCTTGGAACCCCACAAGATGACTTTTCTCCCATAATTTTTGGTAGGCCTTTCTTGAACACTGGCAATGCTAAGATAGATTATGCGAAAGAAAATGTCAGTGTTAGTTTCGGTGATGCGTCTGATGAGTTAAATTTCTCTAAGTTCCATAGACAACCTCATGAAAACCCTATGTCCAACTCTTGTTTATATTTATGGAGTATCAAGTACAGGGTTAATCTACCTCGAGATCGTATGTTGTGGTCTAAACCCTAATGGTATGATGGATGTCATAATTATCTATCAACTAGCCTGGCCACGGCTTATATAATGTACCGCAGTCCTAGGATAACTAGAGTCCCAGTTGAATACGTCGGTGGAGAGGAGTCCTTGTCTTGATCACCAATTCTTGTGGAATCCTCCTTGTATACGGCATGGGCTACCCGAACTGTCCCATGAGTGAGATGACATGGGGGTCCTCTGCCCGATCCAGCTGGTCGGGAGACGACATGGTGAATACCCCCTAATCCAGGACATTGTCAGTAGCCCCTGAGTTGTTCTTCAAGTTGGGGACGCTCCTCGATTTTTCCGAATTGTTCTTGATCTTCGGTTGTTGGTCTTGAAAACTGGTACATAAAATCTTCCCATCTTTGATCTTGAGGATTTCGAGCTAAATCCAAAGAGTTCACACGTCGGGCATCCAAGGAGCCCCTTTAGGTCTTCGGCCTTTATCTATGGCTTATTACTTTTTACGCCACATCTCAGGTTTGAAGTGTTTCTCGTGCGGTGGTGTCCTCAAGCGTCCGAGATCCAATGCCGGACTCTATCCAAGCTCCAACACATGACTGCATTCGAGGTCTATGTTTGCAATCGTGCTCCAACGCTGGACAACATCCAAGCTCCAACGTGGGACTGTATCCGAGCGCCAACGTCGGACTGTATCCGAGCTCCAACGTTGGACCGTATCCAAGCTCCCAACGCAGGACTGTATCAGAGCTCCAACGCCGGACTGTATCCGAGGTGTCATAGATCACCTTGGTTCGAAAAAGTTGAAGGAATTCAGCCAAGCTTAATGCTGGAAATGCCCTCTATGGAGCTAGCCACGTGTATCCGAGCTTTATGTCGGATTATTTCCGAGGTGATACACCATCTCAGTCTTGGGCTGATTTTTTGTGGATATATTTTTCTTGATTGGTTCAATTTATTCGCTGTCGAGATATATAGCTAGTAGCCCTCAAGGTGTGTGTCGGCCAAAAATCCGAGATGCACCTGAAGGAAAACATAAAACCATGGATCCCAATAGGCCTCGAGACTCGGGTCGATTCACAAAATCGGCCTGATGATCAACTCCTAGCTCGGCAGCATATGTAGGAATAGAAACGCGGTGTAATATACAGAGGAGATAGCTAGTGATCGGCGGACGGGCCCTTGAGAGAGGGTCTTGAGAAGTCACCGTAATATATTAGCTTGATGCCGGATAGGTCCTAGATGGTACCTATTGTTCTTCGAAGACGCATTTACCCATAGCTCGGTCAAGCTGAACACTTGGTAGTTTGAAATTTCTACATTGAATAGGCAGTGCAGTAGCCCCCGAGCCACTGGTCGGGTGGCAACACCAGATCAGGGGATCGATGTAACCCATTAATGGCTTTTAAGTGAGAAGCGCGAAGCCCCGTAGCCCCTGAGCCTTAATTTGGGCAAGGGTGGCTGAATTAAGGATCAATATCTGGAGTACTTTGACTTTAATCACAATTTATGTGTAATGATTCTATGTATCCAAGTACTTTACACCATTAATGCTCGGATCCGCATTGTACAAAACTTTGTTGACCGGCCATCGACTTCAACCTCCTCGGCCAGTAGCCGCGGAGTGCTTGTCCTACTTTATAAGGCCTTTATGAGGGCAAAGATTTACGGGAAACAAGGCAATCCGGCCATACAATTTTGTAAACAAAGGTACGTGGAGAGATATGTTATATTACTATTTAACAAAAGAAACATCTTCCAAAGAAAATAGTCCCGCTATCGGTTCCTTGGGTTGTCATGCAGATCACGATCATGAAACCTCACCTCCGATCAATGTGGGAGAAAAATAGTGAGGATTTAGTTTGGTGAAAGTTCCCGAACTATATGGTCTTAATGAACCGAAATTTTCACTTCCGTCGTGGCCGACCAATTATATTCTTAAGATAGCTAGCTTTTGGCTTTACCCAGTCTGAGGAACTAACCCGGATGAACCAGTAGTAACAATCACAGAGGTGCTCCCTTTACCCCCTAGCCGAACAATTGGGAACAAAAGGTGTAAACACAGGAGCCGGGCAACCCAAGGCCAAAATCTTAAGTCAAATTGATGCATATTTATGGCTTTATAACGATGATTACGGAAGGCAGCGCTCATATATTCAATATTGAATACAAACATTGAGGATATGTTTATTTTGACTCTGTTGCGACCGTTTATCATTTGAAAGTGCCCCATCGTCGGCTTCCACCCCTTTGTAGATGCTATGCAGGGTGTTTCCGCAATAACAAAACAACCCTTAGCCGACGTCTCGGGGCCCAGAGGCAGTTGTGTTAGCGGAAATGAGGCAATCAAATATGCGGGCTTTATAACTTTCACTTTGTGATAGGAGCTTAAAGTTGGGAGGCCAGTTACTAGCCCCCGGTTAGTGTTCGGCGTCAGCCGAGGTCAAGCCATTAACACTTTGGCCAACGTTATGAAAGGCCCATCGTTTAACATGGGGTAACCTCTATCGATCTATAGTTTGACACAGTCATCGGATCGCTGACCAGTTTACGCTCATTGTGACAGTCAGTTTTCGGCTTTATCCACTGAGGTACTTGACCAGTTAAACTGGAAGTACAATCGCAGTGGTTCTCCCTTTGCACTCCAAGCCGAACAAAGCAGAACATAGGAGGCAATCACAGGAGCGGAGCAACCCAACTATTGACCGAAGACACAATCCGAAACTGATGCATATAAAGCAATATCCGAGAATGTTTTGCCGAGGAGTCCGTGGAGTACCTTAGCTTTTGGTGGGTTCGACTCTAGTCGCAGCTCCGCGTTGATATTGCCGAAGCTTTAGAGATGTCCGGCGTTGTATTGTGAGACTTATGCTCGAAACACACAAATAGGTTAAAAGTGCCATAAGCTTGGAAAACCAAAAAACTTCAGTAAATCCTTTATGTCCGAACTAAATCAAGCTTTTTGTGCCAATCCAAAACTGGTCTAAAATAATTTTGTGCTTCTGTTGTGCTTTAACATGACACATCCGATCTCTAAACTTCAAGTAGGTCAGCCTTGACTTCAACCTCCTTATCCCGGGGGCGGAGTGCTTCCCTGAGGTCAGTTTAGCAAACTAAACTCGAGTGACTTTACCGAGAAAATAGGCAATCCGGCTACTGACCATAGACTCGAGTCGAAAAAGGAGTGGTAGAAAAAGACTTTGCCTCGACTAAGAAGAAAACAATTATTATAAAACGGCCCATATAAATTTGAGAGCCTCCAGTTAACATGGCCAAAGAAAGGAAGTTTCTAGCGAACCTCATTTTTAACAAACAGATTTTAACATAATTATAATGCTTGGTCGAACTGAATAGAGATTAAAATTTGAAAAGGTTGAGCATGAAAGCGACTTAGCTGGTTAGTGTGTTTCGTGTAGATGACGGGGTCTGGGCTTGCGGCGGGACGAAGATGTAGTCCTTGGCCTGGCCAAGGTCTCAGCCCCCAAGCGCGAGGTGAACGAGCGAGGAGCTCGGCTAGACGAACTGACGACATAGCACGGTCGAAGTTTTGAGGAGAAGCCCCCAGTCTAGCCGAGCTGACGAAGCTGGTCGGACAGTGACGCCGAAGTCACCAGAGTAGGTTTGATGAAGAGATGACAAAGCCCCCAGTCAAGCCGAGGTGGCGGAGCAGGTCGATTAGGCGACGTTGCAGCCCCCATGCCAGCCGAGGAGTCGAAGCAGGTTGGTGTGGTGGACATCGGCTTGAAGAAGCAACGGCATGGCCATGCCGACGCAGGTCGTAACTTGTGACGTGCTCAATGTCATCTTGATGAAGTGACCGTGCCGCCATGCCAGTGCGCCCGACCTGTGCAATCCGTGGGGCGACGATGTTGGTGATTATTTAGCCTTCGCGATTCCGAACTCTTAGCTCGGCTCAATGAAGCGACGACCTGTCTAGCGTAGGTCGACAACCGTGCAGCAACGTTGTTGGGCTGGTTTGACATCAGCGCGACGGTGAAGATTACATCTGGAAAGGAGCAAAATTTGTTGGCATGTGTGTGAAAACAAAACACAATGCCCTAGGAACAAATTCTTCAAAAAAGGATTTTCAATATCCCATTCATGAAGAAAGATAACTTGGGTCGGATTCGTATTCGCGCAGAAAACACATCCAAAAATCGTTGTGCTCATGAGAGGTTTCCCGAAGTTTGAACGGTCGTATCGAGCTGAAATTTTGAGGGGTGGTAGATATAGGAATTCCGCATCCGATCAACAGTTGGATCTTCCAAAGGACCTCCGATCTAGATGCAGAATGCCTCGCCCTAAACTCGTCCAGATTCCCGTCTAGATTCGACAGGGCTCCGGTATCTCAGAGATCGCCGGAGATTCCTCCATCGGAACGCGATGAAATTTTACAGGGTTGTTGTAGAATCAATTCCGCAAAATTTCGCTAAAGCAATCATCAAAGTGATGCTCGAGGAGGCGGCGACAGCGGATACAAGTTCGCCGTCTAGAAAAACAGCACGGTCGACCAAGGGCAATGTCGATGTTGAGCCCCCGAGGTCCATGGATGATTCCTCCATGATGTTGATAGAGATCGGAGCTGATGTTGATGAAGGCCCACGTCCAATCATGATGATCGAAGGTGGAGCACAGTCCTCGGTCGAGCCAAGGTGCCGACGCCGTAGTTGATCTGCAGGCGAGCCATTGATCCATCGTCGATCTCATAGCGGAACTCTCAACGAAAGCACCATTATCGGTGTCAAAACCAGTAGACCTCGGGGTAGGGGGTCCCGAGCTATGGATTCACAGATCAATGGTAACTAGAATGAAGGAGACGATGTTTTACCCAGGTTCGGGCCCTCTTGATGGAGGGAAAACCCTACGTCCAGCTCTTGTTTATATTTATGGAGTATCAAGTACAGGGTTGATCTACCACGAGATCGTATGTTGTGGTCTAAACCCTAATGGTATGATGGATGTCATAATTATCTATCGACTAGCGTGGCCTCGGCTTATATAATGTACCGGAGGCCTAGGATAACAAGAGTCCTAGTCGAATACGTCGGTGGAGAGGAGTCCTTATCATGATCACAAAATCTTGTGGAATCCTCCTTGTATACGGCAATAGCCGCCTGAACTGGTCCATGAGTGAGGTGACATGGGGGTCCTCGGCCCGATCCAGCTGGTCGGGAGACGACGTGGTTAATACCCCCTAATCCAGGACACCGTCAAGGATGAAATAATTGGTCTTGCTTCTATTGTCGTACCTCCTACTAATACACTAGAACAATATTTTCTCGACCAGGAAAATGATATGCACTTGCGTGAAAGAAATGAAATAGATAAAATATTCTTTGAACAGTAACCTATCCTTAAACACAATTTTCCTATTGAAACACTAGGAGGTCCTCCTCCACCTAAAGGTGATCCTGTGTTTGAATTAAAACAATTGCCTGACATATTGAAGTATGCTTATTTGATGAGAAAGATATACCATGTTATTATCAGTGCTAACCTTTCAGAACACAAGGAACAGAGATTATTAAAAATTCTGAGGAAGCACCATGCTGCTATTGGATATACTCTTGATGATCCAAAATGAATTAGTCCTACTCTCTGTCAGCATAAGATTAATATGAAATCTAAACACGCTGTTCATCACCAACGGCGGTTGAATCCTATGATGAAGGAAGTGGTAAGAACTGAAATACTAAAGCTTTTGGAAGCAGGTATAATCTATCCCATAGCTGATAGTAGGTGGGTAAGTCATGTTCATTGTGTCCCTAAGAAAGGAGGTATTCAGTGTTGTTCCTAATGATAAAAATGAACTTGCTCTACAAATAATAGTGACTAGCTATAGAATGCTAATTGATTTGGGAAAATTAAAAAAAGCTACTAGAAAAGAGCATTACCCTCTGCCTTTCATTGATCAAATGCTAGAAAGATTGTCAAAGCACACACACTTTTGTTTTCTTGATGGATATTTTGGTTTCTCTCAAATACCTATTTCACAACCCGATCAAGATAAAACCACATTTACTTTTCCTTTTGGAACTTATCCTTATAGATGTATGCCTTTTCGTTTATGTAATTGATACGTCTGCAACGTATCTATAATTTTTGATTGTTCCACGCTATCATATTATCAATCTTGGATGTTTTATATGCATTATTATGCTATTTTATATCATTTTTTGGGACTAACATATTAAACTAGTACCCAATCCCATTTGCTGTTTTTCCTTGTTTTTCTCTTTACAGAAAATCAATAACAGCCGGAGTCCAAGCGGATTAAAACTTTACGATGATTTTTCTTAGACCAGGAGACACCCACGAAGCTTCGAGAGGAGGCCAGAAGAGTCAGCAGGAAGCCACAAGCATGGAGGCCGCACCCTAGGGGGCGCCTCCAAGGATTTGGGCCCCTCGGGACTCTCCTAACCCTAATCCTGGCTCCATAAATACCCAAATATTCCCCGTACACCAGAGGGCACACCAAAAATACTTTTTCGCTGTTGCAAGCTTCTGTTCTCTTGAGATCCCATCTTGGAGCCTTTTTCGGTACTCTGCAGGAGGGGATTCGATCACGGAAGGCTTCTACATCAACCTTGCTGCCCTTCCGATAATGTGTGAGTAGTTTACCACAGACCTACGGGTCCATAGCTAGTAGCTAGATGGCTTCTTCTCTCTCTTTGATCTTCAATACAATGTTCTCCTCGATGTTCTTGGAGTTCTATATGATATAATCTTCTTTTGTGGTGCGTTTGTTGAGATCCGAAGAATTGTGGATTTATGATCAGGTTATCTATGAATATTATTTAAGTCTTCTCTGAACTCATTTATGCATGATTAAGATAGCTTTGTATTTCTCTCCGATCTATTGATTTGGCCAACTAGATTGATTTATCTTGTAATGGGAGAGGTGCTTTGTGATGGGTTCAATCTTGCGGTGTCCGTACCCAGTGACAGTAGGGGTAGCGAGGCACGTATTTGTATTTTTGCCATTAAGGATAAAACATGGGCCTTATATCATATTGCTTGAGTTTATCTCTCTACATCATGTCATCTTGCTTAAGGCGTTACTCCATTCTTGTTAACTTATTGAACTAAATGCATGATGGATAGCGGCCGATGTGTGGAGTAATAGTAGTAGATGCAGAATTGTTTCGGTCTACTTGTCACGGACGTGATGCCTATATTCGTGATCATTGCTTTGGATATCGTCATAACTTTGCCCTTTTCTATCAATTGCTCAAAAGTAATTTGTTTACCCACCGTATGCGTTCTTTCAAGAGAGAAGCCTCTAGTGAAAACTATGGCCCCCGGGTCTATTTCTCATCATATATTTTCAGATCTACAGAACGAAAAATACATTGATGCAATTTATTTATATTTACTTTATTTTGCACTTTTACTTATGTTTTATAGCTATCTCTATCAGATCTCACTTTTGCTAGTGACCGTGAAGGGATGGACAACCCCTTTTTCGTGTTGTGTGCAAGTGTTTGTTAGTTTCTGTACGTGCAACTATTGGAGACTTGGGTGTCCTCCTACTGGATTGATACCTTGGTTCTCAACTGAGGGAAATACTTATCTCTACTTTGCTGCATCACCCTTTCCTTTTCAAGGGAAAAATCAACGCAAGCTCAAGAAGTAGCAAGAAGACTTTCTGGCGCCGTTTTCGGGGAGGTTCTACATCAAGCCTACCAAGTACTATCATAAACACTCATCTCTTGCACTTACATTATTTTCCATTTGCCCCTCATTTTCATCTCCCCCACTTCTAAAATGTTTTCAGAAAAACATAAAAATATTTGCCTTTTCATTCGCCTTCTTTTCGTTTGTCTTTTGTTTGCTTGTGTGCTAGTTTGCTTGCTTTGCTTTCATGGCTAGTCCTTCTATCGTAGTTAGTACCCCAGAAAGTGAGGTCCTTAATTTTAAACAAAGGGGAGGAGTGAACTTAAGAGATGCTTGGTATAGAATTTGCAACGCTCAGAATAGATCTACCTGTAAGCAATCTACTACCGTTCTTCTTCGAATTTTTTATGTGGGTGTTACTACTTGGTATAGATATGTGCTAGACACTATTACAGGGGGAAATTTCTTGGGTAGTCACACTATGGATGCTTACAATGCTATGATAAATTTACTGGGATCACCACCAATCATAATTAATGAAACAACTTTAACCTTGGAACATGTTCTGAAAACGCTTGATATCATTGAGAATAAGATTTCCACCGTAGAATATACTGAAAATTTGGATAAAAAGATTCATAACCATATTACTCAAATTGGATCAGATGTATGGATCACTCTAAAAAGCCTAAAGGAGAAGGAAACATTAGATTTCAATTTCCATTAAGGAAGGGCATGGAAGACTTTCCAAGAAATAAAATTAAGTTGTCATATGAAACTATTATGAGGGCCACTTATGGGTTGAATACCAAAGATGACAATACCTAGATCTTTGCATTATGCCTAGCTAGGGGCATTAAACAACATCGCTAGTTAGGAGGCAGCCCAATTTTATTTTGTGTTTTGCTTCTGTTTTTTCAATAATTACATAATATTACTTCTGTAGTAATTTTGTTTAAGTGTTTTAATTAGTGTTTGAGCCAAGTAGAGCCTTTGGGATGATCTATGGTGATAGTTGATTTGATTTTGCTGAAAAACAGAAACTTTTGCGCTAATTGCTAGAATTTTTAAATTCACAGAAGCATGCTTTTGATCTGAAGTTTTTACAAAAGATTGATATTCAAATTGCCCGGGTTTTCCTAATTTTTCAGAATTTTTGGAGTTACAGAAGTATATGAAATTTCCAGATTGCTATAGACTATTCTGTTTTTGACATATTCTATTTTCTATGTGTTGTTTGCTTATTTTGATGAATCTATGGGTAGTATCAGGGGGTTTGAACCATGGAGAAGTTGGAATACAATAGATATCACACCAATATAAATTTATAATGAGTTCACAACAGTACCAAAAGTGGTGATTTGCTTTATTATACTAATGGAGTTTATGAGTTTTCTATTGAGTTTGGTGTTGTGAAGTTTTCAAGTTTTGGGTAAAGTTTTGATGGACTAAGGAATAAGGAGTTGGAAGAGCCTAATCTTGGGGATTCCCAAGGCACCCGAAGGCAATATTCAAGGACAACCAAGCATCTAAGCTTGGGGATGCCCCGGATGTCATCCCCCCTTTTGTATTTAACCCATCAGTAAAATTACTTGACGCTATAATTTTTTCACCACATGATATGTGTTTTTCTTGGAGCATCTTGTATTATAAAAGTATTTGCTTTTTAGTTTGTCACAATCATCCTTCATGTACACACCTTTTGAGAGGGACACACATTAATCGTGAATTTATTAGAATAGTATGTGCTTCACTTATACCGTTTGAGCTAGGCATTTGCTCTAGTACTTCACTTATATCTTTTTAAAGCACGGCGGTGGTTTTGTTTTGTAGAAATTGATTAAATCTCATGCTTCAGATATATTATTTTGAGAGTCTTTAATAGTATGCCAATTTGCTTAGGTTATGAATTTAGTCCTAATATGATGGGTAAACAAGAGGGATATAATAAAAACTTTCATGAAGAACATTGAATATATGAGAAGTTTGATTCCTTGCATTTGTTTTGAGGTATAAAGATTGTGATATTAGAGCCATGCTAGTGAGTAATTGTGGATTAGTAAGAATATTTGTGTTAAGGTTTGTGATTCCCGAAGCATGCACATATGGTCTCCCATTATGCGATGAAGTTAGAGCATGATTTATTTCTGATTGTCTTCCTTATGAGTGGCGGTCAGGAACGAGCGATGGTCTTTTCCTCAAAATCTATCCCCTAAGGAGCATGCGTATTAGTAATTTGCTTTGATGGCTAATAAACTTTTGCAATGAGTATGTGAGTTCTTTATGACTGATGTTGAGTCCATGTATTATACGCACTCTCACCCTTCCTTTTCTAGACTCTCTAGTACCACACAACTTTCGCAGGTGCATTAAATCCAACATATACCTTCCTAAAAACAGCCACCATACCTACCAACTATGACATTTACATCGCCATTCCGAGATATATTGCCATGCAACTTCCACCATTCCGTTTTATTATGACACACACTATCATTGTCATAGCATGAGGCTTTCATATAGAGTCATATATTTGTTCTAGTATCAAGTTGTAATTCTTGAGTTGTAAGTAAATAAAATTGTGATGATCATCATTATTAGAGCATTGTCTTGTGTGAGGAAAGTATGATGGAGGCTATGATTCTCCCATAAGTAGGGATGAGACTCCGGACTTACAAAAAAAAGAGGCCAACGAGCCCAAAAAAAGAGGCCAAAGAGCCCAAAAAAGAAAGGCCAAAGAGTCCAACAAAAAAGGGGAGAAAAAAGCAAATAATGAAAATAATGAGAGAAAAGAGAGAAGGGATAATGTCACTATCCTTTTCCACACTTGTGCTTCAAAGTAGCACCATGTTCTTCATAATAGAGAGTCTCCTATTTTGTCACTTTCATATAATACTGGGAATTTATCATTATAGAACTTGGCTTTTATATTCCAATGATGGGCTTCCTCAAATTGCCCTAGGTCTTCGTGAGAAAGCAAGCTTGATGCACACCCACTTAGTTTTCTTTTGAGCTTTCATGCACTTATAGCTCTAGTGCATCTGTTGCATGTCAATCCCTACTCACTTGCATCGATATCAATTGATGGGCATCTCCATAGCCTACTAATTTGCCTAGTTGATGTGAGACTTTCTCCTTTTTGTCTTCTCCTCACAAACTCCACCGTATTCTATTCCACCTAGAGTGTTATATCCATGGCTCACCCTCATGTATTGCGTGAAAGTTGAAAAAGCTTGAGAACATTAAAAGTATGAAATAATTGCTTGGCTTTTCATCGGTGTTGTGCATGGTAAATACTTTGTGTGATGAAGATAGAGCATGACAAGACTATATGATTTTGTAGGGATAACTTTCTTTGGCCATGATATTTTGAGAAGACATGATTGCTTTACTTAGTATGCTTGAAGTATCTTTATTTTTATGTCAATATTAAACTTTTGTTTTGAATCTTATGGATCTGAATATTCATGCCAAAATAAGAAAGAATACATTGATAAACATGTCAAGTGGCATTCCACATCAAGATGTCTGTTTTTACCATTTACCTACTCGAGGACGAGCAGGAATTAAGCTTGGGGATGCTTGATACGTCTCCAACGTATCTATAACTTTTGATTGTTCCCTGCTATTATATTATCAATCTTGGATGTTTTATATGCATTATTATGCTATTTTATATCATTTTTTGGGACTAACCTATTAAATTAGTGCCAGTTGCTGCTTTCCCTTGTTTTTTCTTTACAGAAAATCAATACCAAATGGAATAAAACTTTACGATGATTTTTCTTAGACCAGAAGACACCCACGAAGCTTTGGGAGGAGGCCAGAAGAGCCACGAGGAGGCCACAAGCATGGAGGCCGCGTCCTAGGGGGAGCCTCCAGGGTTTGTGGGCCCCTCGGGACTCTTCTAACCATAATCATGGCTCCATAAATACCCAAATATCCCCCTACACCAAAGGGCACACAAAAATACTTTTCCACCATCGCAAGCTTCTGTTCTTGTGAGATCCCATCTTGGGGCCTTTTTCGGTACTCTGTCGGAGGGGGATTCGATCATGGAGGGTTTCTACATCAACCTTGCTACCCTTCCGATGATATGTGGGTAGTTTACCACAGACCTACGGGTCCATAGCTAGTAGCTAGATGGCTTCTTCTGTCTCTTTGATCTTCAATAGAATGTTCTCCTCGATGTTCTTGGAGTTCTATCCTATGTAATCTTCTTTTGCGGTGCGTTTGTTGAGATCCGATGAATTGTGGATTTATGATCAGATTATCTATGAATATTATTTAAATCATCTCTGAACTCTTTTATGCATGATTAAGATAGCTTTGTATTTCTCTCCGATCTATTGATTTGGTTTGGCCAACTAGTTTGATTTATCTTGTAATGGGAGAGATGCTTTGTGATAGGTTCAATCTTGCAGTGTCCTCACCCAGTGACAGTAGGGGCAGCGAGGCACGTATTTGTATTGTTGCCATTAAGGATAAAAAGATGGGGTTTATATCATATTGCTTGAGTTTATCCCTCTACCTCATGTCATCTTGCTTAAGGCGTTACTCCGTTCTTGTTAACTTAATAAACTAGATGCATGATGGATAGCGGTCGATGTGTGGAGTAATAGTAGTAGATGTAGAATCATTTTGGTCTACTTGTGATGGACATGATGCCTATATTCATGATCATTGCCTTGGATATCGTCATAACTTTGCGCTTTACTATCAATTGCTCAACAGTAATTTGTTTACACACCGTATGCGTTCTTTCAAGAGAGAAGCCTCTAGTGAAAACTATGGCCGCCGGGTCTATTTCTCATCATTTATTTTCAGATATACAAAACCAAAAATACCAAAAATACCTTGATGCATTTTATTTATATTTACTTTATTTTTCACTTTTACTTATCTTTTGTACCTATCTCTATCAGATCTCACTTTTGCTAGTGGCCGTGAAGGGATTGACAACTCCTTTTTCGCGTTGTGTGCAAGTGTTTGTTAGTTTGTGCAGGTGCAACTATTGGAGACTTGGGTGTCCTCCTACTGGATTGATACCTTGGTTCTCAACTGAGGGAAATACTTATCTCTACTTTGCCGCATCACCCTTTCCTCTTCAAGGGAAAAATCAATGCAAGCTCAAGAACTAGCAGTAATGCACCTGCTACCTTTCAAAGATGTATGACTGCTATATTCTCTAATTTTTGTGAAAAGATTGTTGAGGTTTTCATGGATGATTTTTCTATTTATGGAACTTCTTTTGCAATTGCCTAAGCAACCTTGATCGAGTTTTGCAGAGATGTGAACAAACTAATCTTCTCTTGAATTGGGAGAAGTGCTAGTTTATGGTTAATGAAGGCATTGTCTTGGGGCATAAAATTTCTGAATAGGTAATTGAGGTGGATAAGCTAAAGTTGATGCAAATTAGAAAATGCCATGTCCTAAAGACATTAAAGGTATTCGAAGTTTCCTTGGTCATGCTAGTTTCTATGGGAGATTTATTAAAGATTTCTAGGCCTCTTACTAATCTTTTACAAAAGGAAGTTCCATTTGTTTTTGATGATGATTGTTTAGAAGCCTTTGAAACACTTAGGAAAGCCTTAACTTCTTCACCTACTGTTCAACCACCTGATTGAAACTTGCCTTTTGAAATTATGTGTGATGCTAGTGACTATACTGTTGGTGTTGTTTTAGGACAAAGAGTTGATAAGAAATTAAATATTATCCATTATGCTAGTAAAACTCTAGACAATGCCCCAAAAAATTATACTACTACTGAGAAAGAATATTTAGCAGTTGTGTTTGCTTGCGATAAATTCTGATCTAACTTTATTGATTCTAATTGTTCACACCGATCATGTTGCTACAAAATATCTAATGGAAAAGAAAGATGCTAAACCTAGACTCATTAGGTGGGTTCTCTTGATACAAGAATTTGATTTGCATATTACTGATAAGAAGGGAGCTGAGAACCCTGTACCTGATACGTTGTCTAGGTTAGAAAATATTCTTGATGACCCACTACCTGTTGATGATAGCTTCCCTGATGAATAACTAGCTGTCATAAATGCTTCTCATAGTACTCCTTGGTATGTTGTGAAGGAAATATGCACTAGAAGCAATAATAAAGTTGCTATTTTTTTATTTCCTTAATCATGATAAAGGTTTATTATTCCTGGTAGAATTGTATTGACCGGAAACTTAAATACATGTGTGGATACATAAACAAATATCGTGTCCCTAGTGAGCCTCTACTAGACTAGCCTGTTGATCAAAGATGGTTAAGGTTTCCTAACCATAGACATGTGTTGTCATTTGATAATGGGATCACATCATTAGGAGAATGATGTGATGGACAAGACCCATCTGTTAGCATAGCATATTGATCGTTCAGTTTATTGCTATTGCTTTCTTCATGTCAAATACATATTCCTTCGACTATGAGATTATGCAACTCCCGGATACCGGAGGAATAGCTTGTGTTCTATCAAACGTCACAACGTAACTGGGTGACCATAAATATGCTCTACAGGTATCTCCGAAGGTGTTTGTAGAGTTGGCATAGATCGAGATTAGGATTTGTCACTCCGAGTATCGGAGAGGTATCTCTGGGCCCTCTCGGTAATACACATCATAAGCTTGCAAGCAAATGACTAAGGAGTTAGTTACGAGGTGATGTATTACGGAACGAGTAAAGAGACTTGCCGGTAACAAGATTGAACTAGGTATAGAGATACCGATGATCGAATCTCGGGCAACTAACATACCTATGGACAAAGGGAATTACATATGTTGTCATAACGGTTTGACCGATAAATATCTTCGTAGGGTATGTACGAGCCAATATGAGCATCCAGGTTCCGCTATTGGTTATTAACCGGAGAGGTCTCTCGGTCATGTCTACATAGTTCTCGAGCCCGTAGGGTCCGCACGCTTAACGTTCGATGACGATATAGTATTATATGAGTTATGTGATTTGGTGACCGAATGTTGTTCGGAGTCCTGGATGAGATCACAGACATGATGAGGAGTCTCGAAATGGTAGAGAGTTAAAGATTGATATATAGGACAATGGTATTTGGACACCGGAAGTGTTTCGGGTGGTACCGGGTACTTATCGGGTCATCGGAAGGGGTTCAGGGCAGCCCGGTAGGTTATTGGGCCTTATGGGCCAAAAGGGGAAGAGCACACCAGCCCACAAGGGGATGGTTCGCCCCTCTACCTGATGGGGATCGTAGCAGAATTTGAAAAAAATTCTACGCATCACCAAGATCCATCTATGGAGTTTACTAGCAACGAGAAGGAAGGAGTGCATCTACATACCCTTGTAGATCGCGAGCGGAAGCGTTCAAGTGAACGGGGTTGATGGAGTCGTACTCGTCGTGATCCAAATCACCGATGACCGAGCGCCGAACGGACGGCACCTCCGCGTTCAACACACGTACGGAGCAGCGACGTCTCCTCCTTCTTGATCCAGCAAGGGGGAAGGAGAGGTTGATGGAGATCCAGCAGCACGACGGCGTGGTGGTGGACGTTGCGGGGATCCCGGCAGGGCTTCGCCAAGCGCAAGCGGGAGGGAGAGGTGTCACGGGAGGGAGAGGGAGGCGCCAGGGGCTAGGGTACTGCTGCCCTCCCTCACCCCCCCACTATATATAGGCCCCCTGGGGGGCGCCGGCCCTAGGATCCCATCTACATGGGGGGGCGACCAAGGGGGGAAACTTGCCCCCCAAGCCTGGTGGGGCGCCCCCTACCCCCAGGGTTTCCAACCCTAGGCGCAGGGGGAGGCCCATGGGGGGCGCACCAGCCCACCAGGGGCTGGTTCCCCTCCCACTTTAGCCCATGGGGCCCTCCGGGATAGGTGGCCCCACCCGGTGGACCCCCGGGACCCTTCCGCTGGTCCCGGTACAATACCGGTAACCCCCGAAACTTTCCCGGTGGCCGAAACTGGACTTCCTATATATAATTCTTCACCTCCGGACCATTCCGGAACTCCTCGTGACGTCCGGGATCTCATCCGGGACTCCGAACATCTTTCGGGTTTCCGCATACTAATATCTCTACAACCCTAGCGTCACCGAACCTTAAGTGTGTAGACCCTACGGGTTCGGGAGACATGCAGACATGACCGAGACGCCTCTCCGGTCAATAACCAACAGCGGGATCTGGATACCCATGTTGGCTCCCACATGTTCCACGATGATCTCATCGGATGAACCACGATGTCGAGGATTCACTCAATCCCGTATACAATTCCCTTTGTCAATCGGTATGTTACTTGCCCGAGATTCGATCGTCGGTATCCCAATACCTTGTTCAATCTCGTTACCGGCAAGTCTCTTTACTCGTACCGTAATGCATGATCCCGTGACTAACTCCTTAGTCACATTGAGCTCATTATGATGATGCATTACCGAGTGGGCCCAGAGATACCTCTCCGTCATACGGAGTGACAAATCCCAGTCTCGATCCGTGTCAACCCAACAGACACTTTCAGAGATACCTGTAGTGTACCTTTATAGTCACCCAGTTACATTGTGACGTTTGGTACAGCCAAAGCACTCCTACTGCATCCGGGAGTTACACGATCTCATGGTCTAAGGAAGAGATACTTGACATTGGAAAAGCTCTAGCAAACGAACTACACGATCTTTGCGCTATACTTAGGATTGGGTCTTGTCCATCACATCATTCTCCTAATGATGTGATCCCGTTATCAATGACATCCAATGTCCATAGTCAGGAAACCATGACTATCAGTTGATCAATGAGCTAGTCAACTAGAGGCTCACTCGGGACATGTTGTGGTCTATGTATTCACACATGTATTACGATTTCCGGATAACACGATTATAGCATGAACAATAGACAATTATCATGAACAAGGAAATATAATAATAACCATTTTATTATTGCCTCTAGGGCATATTTCCAACAGTCTCCCACTTGCACTAGAGTCAATAATCTAGTTACATTGTGATGAATCGAACACCCATAGAGTTGTGGTGTTGATCAAGTTTTGCTCTAGGGAGAGGTTTAGTCAACGGATCTGCTACATTCAGGTCCGTGTGTACTTTACAAATATCTATGTCTCCATTTTGAACACTTTCACGAATGGAGTTGAAGCGACGCTTGATATGCCAGGTCTTCCTGTGAAACCTGGGCTCCTTGGCAAGGGCAATAGCTCCAATGTTGTCACAGAAGAGTCATCGGGCCCGACGCATTGGGAATCACCCCTAGGTCGGTAATGAACTCCTTTATCCAGATTGCTTCTTGTGCTGCCTCTGAGGCCGCCATGTACTCCGCTTCACATGTAGATCCCGCCACGACGCTTTGCTTGCAACTGCACCAGCTTACTGCCCCTCCATTCAAAATATACACGTATCCGGTTTGTGACTTAGAGTCATCCAGATCTGTGTCGAAGCTAGCATCGACGTAACCCTTTACGACGAGCTCTTCGTCACCTCCATAAACGAGAAACATATCCTTAGTCCTCTTTAGGTACTTCAGGATATTCTTGACCGCTGTCCAGTGTTCCATGCCGGGATTACTTTGGTACCTTCCTACCAAACTTACGGCAAGGTTTACATCAGGTCTGGTACACAGCATGGCATACATAATGGACCCTATGGCCGAGGCATAGGGGATGACACTCATCTTTTCTCTATCTTCTGCCGTGGTCGGGCATTGAGCCGTGCTCAATTGCACACCTTGCAATACAGGCAAGAACCCCTTCTTGGACTGATCCATATTGAACTTCTTCAATATCTTGTCAAGGTATGTACTCTGTGAAAGACCAATGAGGCGTCTTGACCTATCTCTATAGATCTTGATGCCTAATATATAAGCAGCTTCTCCAAGGTCCTTCATTGAAAAACACTTATTCAAATAGGCCTTTATACTTTCCAAGAATTCTATATCATTTCCCATCAATAGTATGTCATCCACATATAATATGAGAAATGCTACAGAGCTCCCACTCACTTTCTTGTAAACACAGGCTTCTCCATAAGTCTGTGTAAACCCAAACGCTTTGATCATCTCATCAAAGCGAATGTTCCAACTCCGAGATGCTTTCACCAGCCCATGGATTGAGTGCTGGAGCTTGCATACTTTGTCAGCATTCTAAGGATCGACAAAACCTTCCGGCTGCATCATATACAATTCTTCCTTAAGAAAGCCGTTAAGGAATGCCGTTTTGACGTCCATTTGCCATATCTCATAATCATAGAATGCGGCAATTGCAAACATGATTCGGACGGACTTCAGCTTCGCTACGGGTGAGAAAGTCTCATCGTAGTCAACCCCTTGAACTTGTCGATAACCCTTAGTGACAAGTCGAGCCTTATAGATGGTCACATTACCATCCGCGTCTGTCTTCTTCTTAAAGATCCATTTATTTTCTATGGCTCGCCGATCATCGGGCAAGTCAGTCAAAGTCCATACTTCATTTTCATACATGGATCCTATCTCGGATTGCATGGCTTCAAGCCATTTGTTGGAATCCGGGCCCGCCATTGCTTCTTCATAGTTCGAAGGTTCACCGTTGTCTAACAACATGATTTCCAGGACAGGGTTGCCGTACCACTCTGGTGTGGAACGTGTCCTTGTGGACCTACGAAGTTCAGCAGTAACTTGATCTGAAGCTTCATGATCATCATCATTAACTTCCTCCCCAGTCGGTGTAGGCACCACAGGAACATCTTCCCGTGCTGCGCTACTTTCCGGTTCGGAAGGGGTGACTATCACCTCATCAAGTTCCACTTTCCTCCCACTCATTTCTTTCGAGAGAAACTCTTTCTCCAGAAAGGAACCGTTCTTGGCAACGAAGATCTTTCCTTCGGATCTGAGGTAGAAGGTATACCCAATAGTTTCCTTAGGGTATCCTATGACGACGCATTTTTCCGATTTGGGTTCGAGCTTTTCAGGTTGAAGTTTCTTGACATAAGCATCGCATCCCCAAAATTTTAGAAACGACAGCTTAGGTTTCTTCCCAAACCATAATTCATACGGTGTCGTCTCAACGGATTTCGACGGAGCCCTATTTAAAGTGAATGCGGCAGTCTCTAAAGCATAGCCCCAAAATGAGAGCGGTAGATCGGTAAGAGACATCATAGATCGCACCATATCCAATAGAGTGCGATTACGACGTTCGGACACACCATTTCGCTAAGGTGTTCCAGGCGGCGTGAGTTGTGAAACGATTCCACATTTCCTTAAGTGCGTACCAAATTCGTGACTTCAATATTCCCCCCCACGATCTGATCGTAAGAACTTTATCTTTCGGTCACGTTGATTCTCCACCTCATTCTGAAATTCCTTGAACTTTTCAAAGGTCTCGGACTTGTGTTTCATTAGGTAGACATACCCATATCTACTCAAGTCATCAGTGAGAGTGAGAACATAACGATAGCCACCGCGAGCCTCAACACTCACTGGACCGCACACATCAGTATGTATGATTTCCAATAAGTTGGTTGCTCGTTCCGTTGTTCCGGAGAACGGAGTCTTGCTCATCTTGCCCATGAGGCATGGTTCGCATGTGTCAAATGATTCATAATCGAGAGACTCTAAAAGTCCATCAGCATGGAGCTTCTTCATGCGCTTGACACCAATGTGACCAAGGCGGCAATGCCACAAGTATGTGAGACTATCGTTATCAACTTTACATCTTTTGGTATTCACACTATGAATATGTGTAACATCACGTTCGAGATTCATTAAGAATAAACCATTGACCAGCGGGGCATGACCATAAAACATATCTCTCATATAAATAGAACAACCATTATTCTCGGATTTAAATGAGTAGCCATCTCGCATCAAACGAGATCCAGATACAATGTTCATGCTCAAAGCTGGCACTAAATAACAATTATTGAGGTTTAAAACTAATCCCGTAGGTAAATGTAGAGGTAGCGTGCCGACGGCGATCACATCGACCTTGGATCCATTCCCGACGCGCATCGTCACCTCGTCCTTCCCCAGTCTCCGTTTATTCCGCAGCTCCTGTTTTGAGTTACAAATATGAGCAACCGCACCGGTATCAAATACCCAGGAGCTACTACGAGTACTAGTAAGGTACACATCAATTACATGTATATCACATATACCTTTGGTGTTGCCGGCCTTCTTGTCCGCTAAGTATTTGGGGCATTTTCGCTTCCAGTGACCACTTCCCTTACAATAAAAGCACTTAGTCTCAAGCTTGGGTCCATTCCTTGGCTTCTTCCCGGCAACTGTCTTACCGGGAGCGGCAACTCCCTTACCGTCTTTCTTGAAGTTCTTCTTACCATTGCCTTTCTTGAAATTAGTGGTTTTATTCACCATCAACACTTGATGTTCCTTTTTGATCTCCACCTCTGCTGATTTCAGCATTGAATATACCTCAGGAATGGTCTTTTCCATCCCCTGCATATTGAAGTTCATCACAAAGCTCTTGTAGCTCGGTGGAAGCGACTGAAGGATTCTGTCAATGACCGCGTCATCCGGGAGATTAACTCCCAGCTGAGACAAGCGGTTGTGTAACCCAGACATTTTGAGTATGTGCTCACTCACAGAACTATTTTCCTCCATTTTACAACTGAAGAACTTGTCGGAGACTTCATATCTCTCGACTCGGGCATGATCTTGGAAAACCATTTTCAGCTCTTCGAACATCTCATATGCTCCGTGTTTCTCAAAACGCTTTTGGAGCCCCGGTTCTAAGCTGTAAAGCTTGCCGCACTGAACGAGGGAGTAATCATCAACACGTGACTGCCAACCGTTCATAAGGTCTTGGTTCTCTGGGATGGGTGCTTCACCTAGGGGTGCTTCTAGGCCATAATCTTTCTTGGCAGCTATGAGGATGATCCTCAGGTTCCGGACCCAGTCCGTATAGTTACTGCCATCATCTTTCAGCTTGGTTTTCTCTAGGAACGCGTTGAAGTTTAGGGCAACGTGGGCCATTTGATCTACAAGACATATTGTAAAGATTTTAGACTAAGTTCATGATAATTAAGTTCATCTAATCAAATTATTCAATGAACTCCCACTCAGATAGACATCCCTCTAGTCATCTAAGTGAAACATGATCCGAGTTAACTAGGTCGTGTCCGATCATCACGTGAGACAAACTAGTCAATATCGGTGAACATCTTCATCTTGATCGTATCTTCTATACGACTCATGCTCGACCTTTCGGTCTTCCGTGTTCCGAGGCCATGTCTGTACATGCTAGGCTCGTCAAGTCAACCTAAGTGTATTGCGTGTGTTCCTTGGCCATGTCTGTACATGCTAGGCTCGTCAACACCCGTTGTATGCGAACGTTAGAATCTATCACACCCGATCATCACGTGGTGCTTCGAAACAACGAACCTTCGCAACGGTGCACAGTTAGGGGGACCACTTTCTTGAAATTATTATAAGGGATCATCTTACTTACTACTGTCGTTCTAAGCAAATAAGATGTAAAACATGATAAATATCACATGCAATCAAATAGTGACATGATATGGCCAATATCATTTTGCTCCTTTGATCTCCATCTTCGGGGCGCCATGATCATCTTCGTCACCGGCGTGACACCATGATCTCCATCATCATGATCTCCATCATCGTGTCTTCATGAAGTTGTCACGCCAACGATTACTTCTACTTCTATGGCTAACGCGTTTAGCAATAAAGTAAAGTAATTTACATGGCGTTATTCAATGACACGCAGGTCATACAAAAAATTAAGACAACTCCTATGGCTCCTGCCGGTTGTCATACTCATCGACATGCAAGTCGTGATTCCTATTACAAGAACATGATCAATCTCATACATCACATATATCTCATTCATCACATCCTTTTGGCCATATCACATCACAAGGCATATGCTGCAAAAACAAGTTAGACGTCCTCTAATTGTTGTTGCAAGTTTATACGTGGCTTCTATAGGTTTCTAGCAAGAACGTTTCTTACCTAGGTAAAACCATAACGTGATATGCCAATTTCTATTTACCCTTCATAAGGACCCTTTTCATCGAATCCGTTCCGACTAAAGTGGGAGAAACAGACACCCGCTAGCCACCTTATGCAACTAGTGCATGTCAGTCGGTGGAACCTGTCTCACGTAAGCGTACGTGTAAGGTCGGTCCGGGCCGCTTCATCCCACGATGCCGCCGAAACAAGATAAGACTAGTAGTGGCAAGAAAAATTGACAACATCTATGCCCACAGCAATCTTGTGTTCTACTCGTGCATGGTAACTACGCATAGGCCTGGCTCATGATGCCTCTGATGGGGATCGTAGCAGAATTTTAAAAAATTTCTACGCATCACTAAGATCCATCTATGGAGTTTACAAGCAACGAGAAGGAAGGAGTGCATCTACATACCCTTGTAGATCGCGAGCGGAAGCGTTCAAGTGAACGGGGTTTATGGAGTCGTACTCGTCATGATCCAAATCACCGATGACCGAGCGCCGAACGGACGGCACCTCCGCATTCAATACACGTATGGAGCGGTGACGTCTCCTCCTTCTTGATCCAGCAAGGGGCAAGGAGAGGCTGATGGAGATCCAGCAGCACGACGGCGTGGTGGTGGAAGTAGCGGGGATCCTGGCAGGGCTTCGCCAAGCGCAAGCGGGAGGGAGAGGTGTCACGGGAGGGAGAGGGAGGCGCCAGGGGCTAAGGTACTGCTGCCCTCCCTCACCCCCCACTATATATAGGCCCCCTGGGGGGCGCCGGCCCTAGGATCCCATCTACATGGGGGGCGGCGGCCAAGGGGGGAAACTTGCCCCCCAAGCCAGCTGGGGCGCCCCCACCCCCAGGGTTTCCAACCCTAGGCGCAGGGGGAGGCCCATGGTGGGCGCACCAGCCCACCAGGGGCTGGTTCCCCTCCCACTTCAGCCCATGGGGCCCTCCGGGATAGGTGGCCCCACCTGCTGGACCCCCGGGACCCTTCCGGTGGTCCCGGTACAATACCGGTAACCAGCGAAACTTTCCCGGTGGCCGAAACTGGACTTCCTATATATAATACTTCACCTCCGGACCATTCCGGAACTCCTCGTGACATCCGAGATCTCATCCGGGACTCCAAACATCTTTCAGGTTTCCACATACTAATATCTCTACAACCCTAGCGTCACCGAACCTTAAGTGTGTAGACCCTACGGGTTCGGGAGACATGCAGACATGACCGAGACGCCTCTCCGGTCAATAACCAACAGCGGTATCTGGATACCCATGTTGTCTCCCACATGTTCCACGATGATCTCATTGGATGAACCACGATGTCGAGGATTCACTCAATGCCGTATACAATTCCCTTTGTCAATCGGTATGTTACTTGCCCGAGATTCGATCGTCGGTATCCCAATACCTTGTTCAATCTCGTTACCGGCAAGTCTCTTTACTCGTACCCTAATGCATGATCCCGTGGCTAACTCCTTAGTCACATTGAGCTCATTATGATGATGCATTACCGAGTGGGCCCAGAGATACCTCTCCGTCATACGGAGTGACAAATCCCAGTCTCGATCCGTGTCAACCCAACAGACACTTTCAGAGATACCTGTAGTGTACCTTTATAGTCACCCAGTTACGTTGTGACGTTTGGTACACCCAAAGCACTCCTACGGCATTCGGGAGTTACACGATCTCATGGTCTAAGGAAAAGATACTTGACATTGGAAAAGCTCTAGCAAACGAACTACATGATCTTTGCGCTATGCTTAGGATTGGGTCTTGTCCATCACATCATTCTCCTAATGATGTGATCCCGTTATCAATGACATCCAATGTCCATAGTCAGCAAACCATGACTATCAGTTGATCAACGAGCTAGTCAACTAGAGGCTCACTAGGGACATGTTGTGGTCTATGTATTCACACATGTATTACGATTTCCGGATAACACAATTATAGCATGAACAATAGACAATTATCATGAACAAGGAAATATAATAATAACCATTTTATTATTGCCTCTAGGGCATATTTCCAACACTACCCCCTTCCCACGCACCAAAGGAGGGAGGGAAGGAAAGGGGAGGCGCCCTAAGGCAACCATCTCCCTTTCCTTTCCCCCTCGTGTTCAAATAAGGAAAGGGGGCGCGGCTAGGCAAGTGCCCTAGGGCAGCGGCCTGCCACTTGGGGCACCCTAGGGACTGCCTCTCCTCACCCCCCACCTATATATATATATATATATATATATATATATATATATATTCCACAGTTTTGTCCCTCGGACATATTTTCGTAGTGCTTAGGCGAAGCCCTGCGGAGCTCACATCACCATCACCGTCAAAACGCCGTCGTGCTATCGGAACTCATCCCACCTCGCCGTCTTGCTGGATCAAGAAGGCAGAGGACGTCACTGAGCTGAACGTGTGCAGAACTCGGAGGTGTCGTACGTTCGGTACTTGATCGGTTGGAGCACGAACAAGTTCGACTACATCAACCGCGTTACTAAACGCTCCCGCTTACAGTCTATGAGGGTACATATACACACTCTCCCCCTCTCGTTTCTATGCATCTCCGTGGATAGATCATTGCATGTGCTTAGAATTTTTTTGTTTTCCATGCAACATTCCCAACATGTTGACTATGCTAATTATATTGTTGCTAAATTTATACCACCTAATTTCACATACGAACAAAACAAAAAAAATTCTTCTTTAACTTAAGACATTACTTTTGCGATGACCCACATCTTTATAAAGAAGGAGTAGATGGTATTATTAGACGTTGTGTACCTGAGCATGAACAGGAACAAATCCTACGGAAGTGTCACTCCGAAGCCTATGGAGGGCACCATGCGGGAGATAGAACTGCACACAAGGTATTCAATCTGCTTTCATTGGCCTACTAAGGATGCCCATAAGTTTGTCTTATCTTGTGATGAATGTCAAAGAATTGGTAACACTGGTAAGCAGCAGGAAATGCCTATGAATTATTCACTTGTTATTGAACCATTTGTTATTTGGGGCTTTGACTTAATGGGACCTTTTCCTTCCTCTAATGGGTATACACATATTTTGGTTGTTGTTGATTATGCCACTAAGTGGGTAGAAGCTATTCCAACTAGTAGTGCTGATCGTAACACCTCCAAAATGCTTAAAGAAGTTATCTTCCCGAGATTTGGAGTCCCTAGATATTTAATTATTGGCGGTGGTTCACACTTTATTCATGGTGCTTTCCGTAAATTTCTTGCTAAATATGATGTTAATCATAGAATTGCATCTCAATTTCATCCTCAATCTAGTAGATAAGTTGAACTTAGCAATAGAGAAATAAAATTAATATTACAAAAAACTGTCAATAGGTCCCGAAAGAATTGGTCTAAGAAACTTGATGATGCAATTTGGGCCTATAGAACAACTTATAAAATCCTATGGGTATGTCTCCGTATAAAATGGTTTATGGAAAATCTTGCCATTTGCCTCTTGAGTTAGAACATAAAGCATATTGGGCAATTAAAGAACTCAATTATGACTTCAAACTCGCCGGTGAAAAGAGGTTATTTGATATCAGCTCACTGGATGAATGGAGAACCCAAACCTATGAAAATGCCAAACTATTTAAAGAAAAAGTTAAAAGATGGCATGACAAAACAATCCAAAAGCACGAATTCAAAGTTGGTGAACATGCTCTATTGTACAATTATTGTTTTTGATTTTTTTGCAGGAAAACTTCTTTCAAAATGGGAAGGACCATATATCATCAAAGAAGTTTATCCCTTTGGAGCCATCAAGATTAATAATGCCGAAGGTACCAATCCGAAGGTGGTCAATGGACAAAGAATTAAGCACTATATTTCAGGTACGCCTATTAGTGTTGAAACTAACATTATCCAAACCATGACACCGGAGGAACACATAAAAGAAACCTTCCAGAACACTCCAGAACCCTGAAAAGGAAGAGGTACGTGATACAGTAAGTAAACGGACTACGAAAAATCCTTAAAAAATATTTTATTCCAATTTTAGAAATTAGAAAAAAATAAAAATAAATAAATAACTGGGAAGGCAACCCAGGTGCCCACAAGGCACCAGGGCACGCCTGCCCCACATGGCGCGCCCTGGTGGGTAGTGGGCCCCTCGAGCACCTACCCGACTTCGTTTTCCTTCTGTATACTTGTTTCACAAGATAAAAAATCTTTATAAATACCCCCGGATGATTTCACCACCGTATTGCGAAGAAATCCTCTATTCTTGTTTTGTACTGTTTTCCTGGCAGAATTGTAAATATGTCATCTCAAGATTCGGAGGGAGAACGCTATGTTGCCGATTATATCGCAAACCCTAAGGTCCATGGGGAGGTGGATCATTACGGTTGGACAACGTATGAGGGGGAAGATGTCGACATGGAGAAAACAAGGGATGATAGCTCTGATGAAGATGAAGATCCACTACCTCAACCTGGAGATATGCACGTGGAATTTAAGAAGTCAAGCCTTGCTAACAAAGGAAACAAACCGAAGGTTCAATTTATCCCATCCCATTTTCTGCAGGAGAGAAAGGCGGAATTATGCAAAAGGGTATTAATGCTTGAGCTAGAGAATGATGACCTAAGGGAGGAAAATTTGCCTCAGACGCAAGCTTGAGAAAAAGATTGTCTGATCACCACCACCTTCATCATCATCACCAAAGAAGGAGACTTGAGTACACGGGTATGAGCACTCCCCTTGGCTTGTGCCAAGATTGTGGGAGATGCCCCGGTATCGTATCGCCGTCACTTTTATTACCTTTACCTATCTCAGTTCGATCTTTAGCTATTTCATGATTTAGTTGAATAAAAGTTTAGTATGATCTATTTTCTAGTGCTAGTTTCGTGATCTTTATATCTATGTAATCAAGTGAGAGTTATATAATAAAGATTAGTTTGATTTTTCTCTTCCTTACTTTTATGTTCCAATCAAAATAAAGGAGAATAATGAAAAATATCATATGCTAATATTCTGGTAAGTAATGACATCACATAAGGAAAATTATAAGTGGTAAGGTCTATTGAAATTTGACAAACATAGCATTGGTCAATAATGCAATTCATGAAAGAATTAATAAGGGAAGAGAAGATTCGCATGCAAATATACTATCTTGGACATATTTTATGATTGTGAGCCCCCACTAAATATCTTATGCCGAATTGTCGACGTTGGACAAGGAAGACAGCGTAATGATTTATGTTTGTTCATATTCACATAGAAGCTATATTGTCATAGATCCTCCAACATGGGGTGCTTACCCAACATCTTTGCTAGCCAAAAATCCTCACTAAGTAGAGATACAACTTGTGCATCCAAAAACCTTAAACACAAATTCATGTTTTGGGCGTCCACCATACCTACCTATGGATTGAGTAAGATCCTTCAAGTAAGTTCTCATCGGTGCATAAGGCAATAAAAATTGCTTCTTAATGTGTTTGATCTTTTCGTGTAAAGGAAAGTAAGCGTTGTACGAACTTGTGGTGGCAAAGTAATAAAAGCAACGGACTGCATAATGAAGGTTGCTATCATAAGGGGCAATATAACGTGATGTTCTTTTGCATTAAGGGATTGTGCATACAAAACGAAAAAGCGCATGACAAACTCTGCTTCCCTCAGTAAAGGGGCTATCTTTTAATTTTATGCAAGAGTCAAAGTATTTTCCTCTATTCCTTTTAATTTTTCTCTTTGGCAAGCATCATGTGGTGGGTAAAGATCGAGGCACATATATCCAGTTGGATATGAGTGAGCATGAGTTAGTAATGTTGACATCACCCTTGAGGTGAATAAGTTGGGAGGCGAAACTATAAGCCCCTATCTTTCTATGTGTCCGGTTCAAACTTTTTGCTCATATACATGTCGTGAGTGTTAGCAATTATAGAAGACTAAATGACGGTTGAGTATGTGGACTTGCCAAAAGGCTCCGATATGAGACCCTTCCTGGAAATATGATGAATTGCAGTTGCAAAGTTGACTGAGAACATAGTTTTTTAGTTTTCAATAAATTTTATGCTTTCTACATTGATGTTGTGATGAATTGTTACTTGTTCATGAGAAGTTATATGACAAAGTTTGTTGCTATTATAATAATAAGCATGATGCTACTATGTCCGTATTTTTTTATTGACACCTCTCTCTCTAAACATGTGGACATGATTTTCTATATCGGCTTTCGCTTGAGGACAAGCGAGTTCTAAGCTTGGGGGATTTGATACGTCCATTTCGCATCATGTTTTCCTACTGTTATTTATAATGTTTTTGTGCTTTATAACACTTTATGGAGTAATTCTAATGCCTTTCTCTCATAACATGCAAGGTTTACACAAAGACGGAGAATACCGGTAGCTGGAATTCTGGACCGGAAAAAGCTATGTTAGAGATACCTATTCTGCACATCTCCAAATGAGATGAAACTTTACGGAGTATTATTTTGGAATGTATAATAAATATTCGAGAAAAGAACTGCCAGAGGGGCGCAGCCAGGTGCCCACAAGGCACCAGGGCGCCCCAGCCCCCCTGGCGCGCCCTGGTGGGTAGTGGGGGCCCTGGCCCACCCCTAAAAAAAGGATTGGGCTACCTTGCTGCACTTTTTTGCCGTTATCATTACTTGCTTGTTACAAATTATTTTACTATCAAACTACTTGTTACCGACAATTTCAGTGCTTGCAGAAATCACCTTGCTGAAAACCGCTTGTCATTTCCTTCTGCTCCTCGTTGGGTCCGACACTTTTACTTATTGAAAGGACTACGATTGATCCCGTATACTTGTGGGTCATCAGCAAGGCAGTTATTGATGAAGGAATTCATCCCCTAGATGGACAAATTCGTCAGCCAGCCTGACAATCAACTAGTGATGAAACTGCCAGTGAAGACACAACAGCAAAAGCATCAATGCAAATTCCTCAGCCAGAAGAACCACGTGTCACGACAGACCTAGAACTCCTCATCAACCTGCATCAGCAGATTGACGGGAATCATGAGTGTACAAAGCGTCAACTTGCTGCTATTCATGCAAATATGACAGTGATGCACAATGCTTTCCGCAAGAATCACTACTACACCCATGAGATAAATATTTGACAGAACATGGGCCATTTTATCACATATGAAGACTGATGAAGAACTTGTCACGATGGACTTCAAGATGAACTTTGATTGGTCAATGCCGCCCAAGAAGAAGTTCAAGAAAGTGCAAGTTCCTCCTCTCGTCCCAAGCCTCGGTGTCTCCTTCATGCGCCACTAATGAAAATGAAGATGTTGAAGGCACTGTTGCATGCCCTTCTGCTTCATGCGACCTCGACACCAACGCTAGCGCTCCTCTAGATTCTTCGAGATGATATTTTTCAGGGGCGTTAGTCCTCAGTTTCATCCCTTGCTCATTTGATGAAAAGGGGGTAGAAATTTGAGAGATAGTCTTCAAGCGGGTCTCCTATATATGGGTTGTTTTTGCTAAGTGGAAACTCTTGGTTTTCATTTGATTCGCTCTTTGATGAGTTGTAACTTAATAGGTCGTCTGACTCTTTTGCTACCTCACATATGCATGATTTGGTCCTTAATACTATATGCACATGCATGTTGTATTTCGTTAGACACCAATTTCCATAATGCATTAACATTCTTCAGTATATTGTGATCATGCATGATTGGTTTCCAAGATATAGGGGGAGATATCCACAATTCCAACCTTCCATGTGCATTTGCAAACCAAAGAAAATTCATCATATGCACATGTTTTGGGGGAGTTCCTCAATATCTTGTAACTAATTTCTTCATACTCTCTAGTCTGTCCTTACACTTCCACTATTGTACTCCCATTGGAAACTTAACCAATTTGTCACCACTCACAAAAAAGGGGGAGATGCTAAGTGCATCAAGTGCCCCTTAGTAGTTCTGGAGTATTGAAGACAAATAGGTTGAGGGACTAATGTATTTGTGAGTGTACACAGGAGATATAGTCCTTGAAGATTCGGTTTAACCTACGGAAGACAACCCCTAAAAATGTATTTCTTCAAGTGAAGAAATTGGTACGACTCTGAAGAAATTGATGTGAAGACTTTGAAACTTGAATACTTTTGTTTTCGTAGTTTCTTTCTTCTTATTTTTTTAGCATAGGAAATCCATACTGTTAAAGGGGTCTAGGTGACTCATAGTTCACATTTCCAAAGTGATGCTCAAACCTATACACACACAAGCCGCTTCAAGTGAAGCCTTCAGAAATCTCCGGAACAACTGACGAATTTGCTAGCGACAGTGATGAAGTTCATCTGGTTGCTGACGAATTTGGTCACAATGAGGAGTTAGGATTTCTCCAGTCCGATCTGCCTATCGTGAGGAAAATGAGTGCCCCGACAAAATTGAGAGCTCAATTTTCCGACCGTTGTTGCGCCATGTGCCAGCTGTTGAGTGGATCTTATTCCGATAATGGGTCATGTCTCAGAAGGGCATTTATGACATTCCATGCTGGGTTTCCCCTGGCTATAAATAGCCACACCCCACAACCACTTGTTGGTCGGATGCACTAGAAAGAACTATACACTTGCCATTTGAGAGCAACCCATCCTCTGACGACTTTGAGAGAATCCAGGTGAGGAAAAACCGAACCAGAGCCAAAGTGAATGAGCATCACTAAAGATATTGATTTGTGTGATCCGACGCCTGTTACCTTTGAAGACTGTCATTCATCCAGATGGTTAGGCGTCAAGTTCTGAGCACCCAAGAGTCATTGTGGTGTGTCGGTGAACTCTAAGTGACTGGGCTCAAGAGGAATACGGTGAGGACTAAGTGTCCTCCCAATTCATCTCAGCCGCTGATTGCTTGCATCTACACTGGTATTTCCCAGAAGAGGAGAGGATGATGCAGCACAGCAACGGAAGTATTTCCCTCAATTATGAAATCAAGGTTATCAATCCAGTAGGAGAACCAAGCAACACTATGTAAAGGACACCTGCACACAAATAACAAATAGTTGCAACCCAACACGTAAGAGGGGTTGTCAATCCCTCCTCGATATTGAGATAGATTAAATTGTATGAGATTTTATAAATAGATCTTGCAAAAAGACAAAATAAAATAACTAAAGAAAAAGTGCAACAAGGTATTTTTGGATTAATAGATATGAAAATAATATGATAGGAAATAGAACCGGGGGTCATAGATTTCACTAGAGGCTTCTCTCAATAAAATAGATTAGTAGACCGACTCCTGCCTGCATCTACTACTATTACTCCACGCATCGACCGCTATCCAGCATACATCTAGTGTATTAAGTTCATGGAAAATGAAGTAATGCATTAAGAACGATGACATGATGTAGACAAGATGTATTCATGTAGGAATAGACCCCACCTTTTTATCCTTAATGGCAACGATACATGCGTGTCATGTCTCCTTGTGTCACTGAGATTGAGCACCGCAAGATCAAACCCATCACAAAGCACCTCTTCCCATTGCAAGAAAAATAGATCTTGTTGGCAAAACCAAACCAAAGTTTCGAAGAAGAAATACGAGGCTATAACAATCATGCATAAAAGAGTTCAGCAAAGACTTGAATAATATTCATGGGTAGAACTGATCATAAACTCACAATTCATCGAATCTCAACAAACACACAGCAAAAAGTCATTACATCAAATGGATCTCCAAGAACATCGAGGATAACATTGTATTGAAGATCAAAAAGAGAGAAGAAGCCATCTAGCTACTACCTATGGACCTGTAGGTCTAGTGGTAAACTACTCATGCATCATCGGAGGGGCAAGGGTGATGATGAAGAACCCCTCCGTGATCGTTGACCCCTCCGGCAAAGTGCCGGAAAAGGCCCCTAGATTGGATCTCATGGTTCTGGAACTTGCGGTGGCTAGAATTGAGTTTCGTCGAATCCCCTGGGGTTTTCGGAATATTTGAGTATTTATAGAGCTAAGAGGTGGTGGGATTCTGGGTGTCTTCTGGGCAGAAAAAAATCTCTAAAATGTTTCGCCGCATTTGGACTTCGTTTGATATGGATATTCTACAAAGTAAAAAACAAGAAAAAACTAGTAACTGGCATTGGGCACTATGTGAATAGGTTAGTCCCAAAAAATGATATAAAGTTGCTAGTAAATGAATATAAAACATCCATGAATGATGCTTTAATAGCATGGAACAATAAAAAAATATAGATACGTTGGAGACGTATCAACATCCCCAAGCTTCATTCCTGCTCATCCTTGAGTAGGTAAATGGTAAAAACAAAAAATTTGATGTTGAATGTTACCCATCATATTTATCACATATTATTATCTTTTATAGCGTGGACATTTGGACTTTTAGATCATTCAAAGCAATAGTCTACAATTTGACATGAAGACATGAATACTCAAGCATATTAAAAAGCAACCATGTCTTTCAAAATATCAACACTAAAGAAAGCTATCCCTATCCCATTATGCTCATTGATCCATTCATAAAACACACTCGAATATTAGCTTGATCCAATGCACAAGTATGTTCATAGTGTTCCCTATTTGGTTCTTTATGAGAGAAGTGTTGGAAATATGCCCTAGAGGCAATAATAAATTGGTTATTATTATATTTCCTTGTTCATGATAATCGTTTATTACCCATGCTAGAATTTTATTGATAGGAAACTCAGATACATGGGTGGATACATAGACAACACCATGTCCCTAGTAAGCCTCTAATTTACTAGCTCGTTGATCAATAGATGGTTACGGTTTCCTGACCATGGACATTGGATGTCGTTGATAACGGGATCACATCATTAGGAGAATGATGTGATGGACAAGACCCAATCCTAAGCCTAGCACAAGATCGTGTAGTTCGTTTGCTAAGAGCTTTTCTAATGTCAAGTATCATTTCCTTAGACCATGAGATTGTGCAACTCCCGGATACCGTAGGAATGCTTTGGGTGTACCAAACATCACAACGTAACTGGGTGGCTATAAAGGTGCACTACAGGTATCTCCGAAAGTGTCTGTTGGGTTGGCACGAATCGAGTTTGGGATTTGTCACTCCGTGTAAACGGAGAGGTATCTCTGGGCCCACTCGGTAGGACATCATCATTATGTGCACAATGTGACCAAGGAGTTGATCACGGGATGATGTGTTACGGAACGAGTAAAGAGACTTGCCGGTAACGAGATTGAACAAGGTATCGGGATACCCACGATCGAATCTCGGGCAAGTAACATACTGATAGACAAAGGGAATTGAATACAGGATTGATTGAATCCCCGACATCGTGGTTCATCCGATGAGATCATAGTGGAACATGTGGGAGCCAACATGGGTATCCAGATCCGGTTGTTGGTTATTGGCCGGAGAACGTCTCGGCCATGTCTGCATGGTTCCCGAACCCGTAGGGTCTACACACTTAAGGTTCGATGACGCTAGGGTTATAGGGAATAGATATACGTGGTTACCGAATGTTGTTCGGAGTCCCAGATGAGATCCCGGACGTCATGAGGAGTTCCGGAATGGTCCGGAGGTAAAGATTTATATATGGGAAGTCCTGTTTTGGTCACCGGGAAAGTTTCGGGTGATATCGGTAACGTACTGGGACCACCGGGAGGGTCCCGGGGGTCCACCAGGTGGGGCCACGGCCCCAGAGGGCTGCGTGGGCCAAGTGTGGGAAGGGACCAGCCCCTAGGTGGGCTGGTGCGTCTCCCACAAGGGGCCCAGGGCGCAGGAAGGGGGGAAGGGGAAACCCTAGGCACAGATGGGCCTAAGGCCCACCTAGTGGTGAGCCCCCCTCTCTCCCCCCCTTGGCCGCCCCCCCCCCCCCCCCCGCCCAAGTCCCATCTAGGGCTGGCCGCACCCCTTGGGGGGAACCCTAGATGGGGGCGCAGCCCCTCCCCCTCCCCTATATATAGTGGGGTTTTGGGGCTGCCCTAGACATGAGACTTCCTCTCTCTTGGCGCAGCCCTACCCCTCTTCCTCCTCCTCCTCTCCCGCGGTGCTTGGCGAAGCCCTGCAGGAGTGCCACGCTCCTCCATCACCACCATGCCATCGTGCTGCTGCTGGATGGAGTCTTCCCCAACCTCTCCCTCTCTCCTTGATGGATCAAGGCGTGGGACACGTCACCGGGCTGCACGTGTGTTGAACGCGGAGGCGCCGTGGTTCGGTGCTTAGATCGGAATCAACCGCGATCTGAATCGCTACGAGTACGACTCCTTCATCCGCGTTCTTGCAACGCTTCCGCATCGCGATCTACAAGAGTATGTAGATGCACTCCCCTTCCCCTCGTTGCTAGATTACTCCATAGATTGATCTTGGTGATGCGTAGAAAATTTTGAATTTCTGCTATGTTCCCCAACAGTGGCATCATGAGCTAGGTCTATGCGTAGTTTCTATGCACGAGTAGAACACAAAGTAGTTGTGGGCGTCGATTTTGTCAATTTACTTGTCGTTACTAGTCTTATCTTGATTCGGCGGCATCGTGGGATGAAGCGGCCCGGACCGACCTTACACGTACACTTACGTGAGACAGGTTCCACCGACTGACATGCACTAGTTGCATAAGTTGGCTAGCGGGTGTCTGTCTCTCCCACTTTAGTCGGATCGGATTCGATGAAAAGGGTCCTTATGAAGGGTAAATAGAAATTGGCATATCACGTTGTGGCTTTTGTGTAGGTAAGAAACGTTCTTGCTAGAATCCCATAGCAGCCACGTAAAACATGCAACAACAATTAGAGGACGTCTAACTTGTTTTTGCAGGGTATGCTATGTGATGTGATATGGCCAAAAGGATGTGATGAATGATATATGTGATGTATGAGATTGATCATGTTCTTGTAATAGGAATCACGACTTGCATGTCGATGAGTATGACAACCGGCAGGAGCCATAGGAGTTGTCTTAATTTATTGCATGACCTGCGTGTCAATGAAAACGCCATGTAATTACTTTACTTTATTGCTAACCGTTAGCCATAGTAGTAGAAGTAATAGTTGGCGAGACAACTTCATGAAGACACGATGATGGAGATCATGGTGTCATGCCGGTGACGAAGGTGATCATGCCGCGCCTCGAAGATGGAGATCAAAAGGCGCAAGATGATATTGGCCATATCATGTCACTTTATGATTTGCATGTGATGTTTATCATGTTTACATCTTATTTGCTTAGAACGACGGTAGCATAAATAAGATGATTCCTCACTAAAATTTCAAGAGACGTGTTCCCCCTAACTGTGCACAGTTGCGAAGGCTCGATGTTTCGAAGCACCACGTGATGATCAGGTGTGATAGATTCTAACGTTCGAATACAATGGGTGTTGATGAGCCTAGCATGTACAGACATGGCCTCGGAACGCATGCGAAACACTTAGGTTGACTTGACGAGCCTAGCATGTACAGACATGGCCTCGGAACACAAGAGACCGAAAGGTCGAACATGAGTCGTATAGCAGATACGATCAACATGGAGATGTTCACCGATGATGACTAGTCCGTCTCACATGATGATCGGACACGGCCTAGTTTGACTCGGATCATGTATCACTTAGATGACTAGAGGGATGTCTATCTGAGTGGGAGTTCATTAAATAATCAGATGAACTTAATTATCATGAACATAGTCAAAAGGTCTTTGCATATTATGTCATAGCTTACGCTTTAGTTCTACTGTTTAAGATATGTTCCTAGAGAAAATTTAGTTGAAAGTTGGTAGTAGCAATTATGCGGACTGGGTCCGTAAACTGAGGATTGTCCTCATTGCTGCACAGAAGGCTTATGTCCTTAATGCACCGCTCGGTGTGCTGAACCTCAGCGTCGTTTGTAGATGTTGCGAAACATCTGACATACACGTTTTGATGACTATGTGATAGTTCAGTGCGTAATGCTAACGGTTTAGAATTGTGGCACCAAAGACATTTTGAAACGTCGCAGAACATATGAGATGTTCCGAAGACTGAAATTGGGATTTCAGACTAGTGCCCACGTCAAGAGGTATGAGACCTCTGACAAGTTTCTTAAGCCTGCAGACTAAGGGAGAAAAGCTCAATCGTTGAGCATGTGCTCAGATTGTCTGAGTGCCACAATCGCTTGAATCGAGTGGGAGTTAATCTTCCAGATGAGATAGTGATGGTTCTCCATAGTCACTGCCACCAAGCTATTAGAGCTTCGTGATGAACTATAACATACCAAGGATAGATATGATGATCCTTGAGCTATTTGCGATGTTTGACACCGCGAAAGTAGAAATCAAATAGGAGCATCAATTGTTGATGGTTAGTAAAACCACTAGTTTCAAGAAGGGCAAGGGCAAAAGGGATACTTCATGAAACAGCAAATCATTTGCTGCTCTAGTGAAGAATCCCAAGGTTAAACCCAAACCCGAGACTAAGTGCTCCTGTAATGAGGGGAACGGTCACTGAAGCAGAACTACCCTAGATACTTGGTAGATGAGAATGCAGGCAAGGTCGACAGAAGTATATTGGATATACATTATATGAATGTGTACTTTACTAGTACTCCTAGCAGCACCAAGGTATTAGATACCGGTTCGGTTGCTAAGTGTTGGTAACTCGAAATAAAAGCTGCGGAATAAACGGAGACTAGCTAAAGGTGAGATGACGATATGTGTTGGAAGTGTTTCCAAGGTTGATGTGATCAAGCGTCGCATGCTCCCTCTACCATCGAGATTGGTGTTAAACCTAAATAATTGTTATTTGGTGTTTGCGTTGAGCGTAAACATGATTGGATTATGTTTATCGCAATACGGTTATTCATTTAAGGAGAATAATGGTTAGTCTGTTTATTTGAATAATACCTTCAATGGTCTTGCACCTAAAATGAATCTCGATCGCAGTGATACACATGTTCGTGCCAGAAGATATAAGATAGTAATGATAGTACCACATACTTGTGGCACTGCCACTTGAGTCATATTGGTATAAAACGCATGAAGAAGCTCCATGTAGATGGATCTTTGGACTCACTCGTTTTTGAAAAGATTGAGACATGCGAACCATGTCTATTGGTATATATGCATGAAGAAGCTCCATGTAGATGGATCGTTTGGACTCACTTGATTTTGAATCACTTGAGACATGCAAATCATACCACATGGGCAAGATGACTGAAAGGCCTCGTTTTCAGTAAGATGGAACAAGAGAGCAACTTGTTGGAAGTAATACATTTTGATGTGTGCAGTCCAATGAGTGCTGAGGCATGCAGTGGATATCATTATGTTCTTACTTCACAGATGATTTGAGTAGATGCTGAGTGTATTTACTTGATGAAACACAAGTCTGAATTATTGAAAGGTTCAAGTAATTTCAGAGTGAAGTTGAAGATCGTCGTGACAAGAGGATAAGATGTCTGTGATATGATCATAGAGTTGAGTATCTGAGTTACGAGTTTGGCATACAATTAAGACATTGTGGAAAGTGTTTCACAATTAATACCGCCTGGAACACCACAGTGTGATGGTGTGTCCGAACATCATAACTGCACCCTATTGGATACGGTGCATACCATGATGTCTCTTATCGAATTACCAATATCGTTTATGGGTTAGGCATTAGAGATAACCGCATTCACTTTAAAAGGGGCACCACGCAATTCCGTTGAGACGACACCGTTTAGAGAAACCTAAGTTGTCGTTTCTTAAAAGTTTGGGGCTACGATGCTTATGTGAAAAAGTTTCACGCCGATAAGCTCGAACCCAAAGCGGATAAATGCATCTTCATAAGAATACCCAAAACAGTTGGGTATACCTCCTATTTCAGATCTGGAAGCAAAAGTAATTGCTTCTAGAAACAGTTCCTTTTTCGAGGAAAAGTTTCTCTTGAAAGAATTGAGTGGGAGGATGGTGGAGACTTGATGAGGTTATTGAACCAAGGCTTCAACTAGTGTGTAGCAGGGCACAGGAAGTTGTTCCTGTGGCAGCTACACCAATTGAAGTGGAAGCTTATGATAGTGATCATGAAACTTCAGATCAAGTCACTACCAAACCTCGTAGGACGACGAGGATGCGTGCTACTTCAGAGTAGTACGTGATCCTGTCTTGGAAGTCATGTTGCTAGACAACAATGAACCTACGAGCTATGGATACATGAACTCGTCAAACTACGGTAATCACCGAAAAGAATCCCATTTATTGTCACCATGGGGTATGCGGATCATAACACGTAATAGGTGCATATAACTTGCGAGATAGGATCAAGAACACATTATATTCATGAAAATATAATAGGTTCAGATCTGAAATCATGGAACTCAGGCCCTTGTGACAAGAATTAAGCATAGTAAAGTCATAGCAACATCAATCTCAGAACTTAGTGGATACTCGGCATCAAGCCCTAACAAAACTAACTCGATTACGTGATAAATCTCATCCAACCCATCACCATCTAGCAAGCCTACGAAGGAATTACTCACTCCCGGCGGTGAGCATCATGAAATTGTTGATGGAGGAAGGTTGATGATGATGACGGCGTCGATTTCCACCCTCCGAAGCCCCGAACGGACTGCAGACCAGCCCTCCAGATGAAGAACAGGAGGTGGCGGGAGCTCCGTATCGTAAAACACGATGAATCCTTCTCTCTGATTTTTTTCTCCGCGAATAGGTAAATATGGAGTTGGACTTAGGGTTGCCGGAGCTCTAGGGGCCCCACAAGCCTGGGGGCGCGCCCTGGGGGGTGATACGTCTCCAATGTATCTATAATTTTTGATTGTTCCATACTATATTATATTCTGTTTTGGATGTTTAATGGGCTTTATTATACACTTTTATATTATTTTTGGGACTAACTTATTAACCGGAGGCCCATCCCAAATTGCTGTTTTTTTGCCTATTTCAGTGTTTCGAAGGAAAAGAATATCAAACGGAGTCCAAACGGAATGAAACCTTTGGGAACGTGATTTTCGAAACAAATGTGATCCAGAGGACTTGGAGTCTACGTAAAGCAATCAACGAGGAAGGCACGAGGCAGGGGGCGCGCCTACCCCCCTAGGCGCGCCCTCCACCCTCGTGGGCCCCTTGTTGCTCCACCGACGTACTTCTTCCTCCTATATATACCTACGTACCCCCAAACCATCATATACGGAGCCAAAACCCTATTTCCACCACCGCATCCTTCTGTACCCGTGAGATCCCATCTTGGGGCCTTTTCCGGCGCTCCGCCGGAGGGGGCATTGATCACGGAGGGCTTCTACATCAACACCATAGCCTCTCCGATGATGTGTGAGTAGTTTACCTCAGACCTTTGAGTCCATAGTTATTAGCTAGATGGCTTCTTCTCTCTCTCTTTGGATCTCAATATAAAGTTTTCCTCGATCTTCTTGGAGATCTATTCGATGTAATCTTCTTTTGCGGTGTGTTTGTCGAGATCCGATGAATTGTGGGTTTATGATCAAGATTATCTATGAACAATATTTGAATCTCCTCTGAATTCTTTTATGTATGATTGGTTATCTTTGCAAGTCTCTTCGAATTATCAGTTTGGTTTGGCCTACTAGATTGATCTTTCTTGCAATGGGAGAAGTGCTTAGCTTTGGGTTCAATCTTGCGGTGCTCGATCCGAGTGACAGAAAGGGAAACGACACGTATTGTATTGTTGCCATCAAAGATAAAAAGATGGGGTTTATATCATATTGCATGAGTTTGTCCCTCTACATCATGTCATCTTACTTCAAGCATTACTCTGATCTTATGAACTTAATACTCTAGATGCATGGTGGATAGCGGTCGATGTGTGGAGTAATAGTAGTAGATGCAGAATCGTTTCGGTCTACTTGTCACGGACGTGATGCCTATATACATGATCATACCTAGATATTCTCATAACTATGCTCAATTCTATCAATTGCTCGACAGTTATTCGTTTACCCACCGTAATACTTATGCTATCTTGAGAGAAGCCAGTAGTGAAACCTATGGCCCCCGGGTCTATTTTCTGTCATATTAATCTCCCGACAACAAACTATTTCTGGCGCCATTTATTTTACTTTGCATCTTTATTTACTCTTTATCATAAAAATACCAAAAATATTATCTTATCATATCTATCAGATCTCACTCTCGTAAGTGACCGTGAAGGGATTGACAACCCCTTTAACGCGTTGGTTGCGAGGTTCTTATTTGTTTGTGTAGGTGCGTGGGACTCGAGCCTGGTCTCCTACTGGATTGATACCTTGGTTCTCAAAAACCGAGGGAAATACTTATGCTACTTTACTGCATCACCCTTTCCTCTTCAAGGGAAAACCAACGCAGTGCTCAAGAGGTGGCAAGAAGGATTTTTTGCGCCGTTGCCGGGGAGTCTACGCACAAGTCAAGACATACCAAGTACCCATCACAAACTCTTATCCCTCGCATTACATTATTTGCCATTTGCCTCTCGTTTTTCTCTCCCGCACTTCACCATTGCCGTTTTATTCGCCCTCTCTTTTTCCGCCTCTTTTTCACTTGCTTCTTGTTTGCTCGTGCGTTGGATATCTTGCTTGTCACGATGGCTCAGGACAATACTAAATTGTGTGACTTTACCAATACCAACAACAATGATTTTCTTAGCACTCCGATTGCTCCTCTTACCGATGCTGAATCTTGTGAAATTAATGCTGCTTTGTTGAATCTTGTCATGAAAGATCAATTCGCCGGCCTTCCTAGTGAAGATGACGCTACCCATCTAAATAGCTTCGTTGATTTGTGTGATATGCAAAAGAAGAAAGATGTGGACAATGATATTGTTAAATTGAAGCTATTTCCTTTTTCGCTTAGAGATCGTGCTAAAGCTTGGTTTTCGTCTTGGCCTAGAAATAGTATTGATTCATGGAATAAGTGCAAAGATGCTTTTATCTCTAAGTATTTTCCTCCCGCTAAAATCATCTCTCTTAGAAACGATATCATGAATTTTAAGCAACTTGATCATGAACATGTTGCACAAGCTTGGGAGAGGATGAAATTAATGATACGTAATTGCCCTACACATGGTTTGAATCTTTGGATGATTATACAAAAAAATTATGCCGGGTTGAATTTTGCTTCTAGAAATCTTTTAGATTCGGCCGCGGGCGGCACTTTTATGGAAATCACTTTAGGAGAAGCTACTAAACTCCTAGATAATATTATGGTTAATTATTCTCAATGGCACACCGAAAGATCTACTAGTAAAAAAGTGCATGCAATAGAAGAAATTAATGTTTTGAGTGGAAAGATGGATGAACTTATGAAATTGTTTGCTAATAAGAGTGTTTCCTCTGATCCTAATGATGTGCCTTTGTCTACCTTGATTGAGAATAATAATGAATCTATGGATGTGAATTTTGTTGGTAGGAATAATTTTGGTAACAACGCGTATAGAGGAAACTTTAATCCTAGGCCGTTCCCTAGTAATTCCTCTAATAATTATGGTAATTCCTACAACAATTCTATGGAAATTTTAATATGATGCCCTCTGAATTTGAGACTAGTGTTAAGGAGTTTATGAATTCGCAAAAGAATTTCAATGCTTTGCTTGAAGAAAAATTGCTTAAGGTTGATGAATTAGCTAGGAACGTTGATAGAATTTCTCATGATGTTGATTCTTCGAAACTTAGATCTATTCCACCTAAGCATTATATCAATGAGTCTCTCAAAGCCATGAGAATTTCCATTGATGAGTGCAAAGAAAAAACAGCTAGGATGCATGCTAAGAAAGATTGCTTTGTGAAAGCGTGTTCTTCTAGTTTCTATGAAAATAAAGATGAAGATCTAAAAGTTATTGATGTGTCTCCTATTAAATCTTTGTTTTGCAATATGAATCATGATAATGATGGGACTGGAGATGAGTCACCTTTACCTAGAAGGCGTCCCAAAAATTCGAAGTTTTTAGATCTTGATGCAAAAATTGGTAAAAGTGGGATTGAAGAGGTCAAAACTTTAGATATTAATGAACCCACAATTTTGGATTTCAAGGAATTTAATTATGATAATTGCTCTTTGGTAGATTGTATTTCCTTGTTGCAATCCATGCTAAATTCTCCTCATGCTTATAGTCAAAGTAAAGCTTTTACTAAACATATCGTTGATGCTTTGATGCAATCTTATGAAGAAAAACTTGAGTTGGAAGTTTCTATCCCTAGAAAACTTTATGATGAGTGGGAACCTACTATTAAAATTAGAACCAAAGATCATGAATACTATGCTTTGTGTGATTTGGGTGCTAGTGTTTCCACGATTCCAAAACATTGTGTGATTTGCTAGGATTCCGTGAATTTGATGATTGTTCTTTAAACTTGCACCTTGCGGATTCCACTATTAAGAAACCTATGGAAAGAAATAATGATGTTCTTATTTTTGCATATAGGAACTATGTGCCCGTAGATTCCATTGTTCCTGACATAGATTGCAATCCTTCATGTCCTATTATTCTTGGTAGACCTTTCCTTAGAACGATTGCTGCAATTATTGATATGAAGGAAGGGAATATTAGATTCCAAATTCCATTAAGGAAAGGTATGGAACACTTTCCTAGAAAGAAAATAAAATTACCATATGAATCTATTATGAGAGCTACTTATGGAGTGCCTACCAAAGATGGCAATACCTAGATCTATCCTTGCTTTTATGCCTAGCTAGGGGCGTTAAACGATAGCGCTAGGGGCGTTAAACGATAGCAATACCTAGATCTATCCTTGATTTTTTATATATGACTTGTGACATCTGAGGATCATGTTTTAATTTTGTTATTAATATGGACTAACCATTTACATTATGTATTTTATTGAGTATCCCTGGGATGGTTCTACCTCCTGGATATTCGCTGTAATTGCTCTGTTATAAGCCCTTTCTGTGGTGTCGCTCAGACGCCCGACTGCGGCATGCTTGCTGTTTATTTATTCTTTTATAAGCCCTTTATGCGATGTCGCTCAGACGTCCAACTGTGGCACGCACTGTCTTTCTTTTTCTGTTATGAGCCCTTTATGTGGTGTCGCCCCGACGCCCGACTGCGGCATTAATATTCTTCATTTTCCTCTCGAGGAGTCATTCAGACCCTCGTTTGGCACCGGCATTATTATTCTTGCAGTTCCTCTCGAGGAGTCATCCAGACCCTCGCTCAGTGCATTTCTGTTACTTCCGTATTGCACATCCATTTTTCTCTCTGCACGCGTGCATCCCCATATTTCTATTTACTTCATGGCAGACTTATCACCATAAATGTTTCGGAGTATGATTATCTCTCGTTGTATTATGCCCATGCTCTTAATGTTTGCGAGTACATTCAAACGTACTCACTGGCTTGTCCCTGGCTATTGTCTTGGCCATATTTTCGCGCATGGAGACAAGCATCGCGGTGACAGCCTCGGAACCTACGTGTTGACGATAGTAGCCGTGCGAAGATAGGAGTTATCCTGGTCAGCTGTTCTTGTGGGAAATGGAGTCCCATAGACGCAGATGTATCCAACCGCGGCCGCCCTCAACCATTAGAAATCAAATGTTGTACTCCTAGGCCACAATGGTCTTGTACTACATATTTTTGTACCTTGCTTGGAATTCTTGTATCGAGTTGGTGTCTCATCAGCTAATAGTAATCCTGGGGCTGGTGAGCACAAAGACCGTTTTCTGGGAATTTATTATCCCCAAAATTCTGGTCGTGACAGCATTCACATAGAGTCATATTTTGTTCTAAGTATTGAGTTCTAATTCTTGAGTTGTAAGTAAATAAAAGTGTGATGATCATCATTATTAGAGCATTGTCCCAAGTGAGGAAAGGATGATGGAGACTATGATTCCCCCGCAAGTCGGGATGAGACTCTCGATGAAAAAGAAAAAGAAAGGCCATATAAAAAAGAGAAGGCCCAAAAATAAAAAAATAAAAAAAAAGAGAAAAAGAAAGAAGGGACAATGCTACTATCCTTTTTCCACACTTGTGCTTCAAAGTAGCACCATGATCTTCATGATAGAGAGTCTCCTATGATATCACTTACATACACATGGGTTGAATTTTTTATTGTAGAACTTGGCTTGTATATTCCAATGATGGGCTTCCTCAAAATGCCCTAGGTCTTCATGAGCAAGCGAGTTGGATGCACACCCACTTAGTTTCTTTCATTGAGCTTTCATATACTTATAGCTCTAGTGCATCTGTTGCATGGCAATCCCTACTCACTCGCATTGCTATCTATTAATGGGCATCTCCATAGCCCGTTGATACGCCTAGTTGATGTGAGACTATCTTCTACTTTTTTGTCTTCTCCACAACCACCATTCTGTTCCACATATAGTGCTATGTCCATGGCTCACGCTCATGTATTGCGTGAAGATTGAAAAAGTTTGAGAACACCAAAAGTATGAAACAATTGCTTGGCTTGTCATCGGGGTTGTGCATGACTTAAATATTATGTGTGGTGAAGATAGAGCATAGCCAGACTATATGATTTTGTAGGGATAACTTTCTTTGGCCATGTTAGTTTGAGAAGACATGATTCCTTAGTTAGTATGCTTGAAGTATTATTATTTTTATGTCAATATTAAACTTTTATCTTGAATCTTTCGGATCTGAATATTCATACCACAAATAAGAGAATTACATTGAAAATTATGCTAAGTAGCATTCCACATCAAAAATTCTATTTTTATCATTTACCTACTCGAGGATGAGCAGGAATTAAGGTTGGGGATGCTTGATACGTCTCCAACGTATCTATAATTTTTTAGTGTTCCATGCTATATTATATTCTGTTTTGGATGTTTAATGGGCTTTATTATACACTTTTATATTATTTTTGGGACTAACCTATTAACCGGAGGCCCAGCCCAAATTGTTGTTTTTTTGCCTATTTCAGTGTTTCGAAGGAAAAGAATATCAAATGGAGTCCAAACGGAATGAAACCTTCGGGAACGTGATTTTCAGAACAAACGTGATCCAGAGGACTTGGAGTCTATGTAAAGCCATCAACGAGGAAGGCAGGGGGCGCGCCTACCCCCCTGGGCGCGCCCTCCACCCTCAGGGGGCCCTCGTTGCTCCACCGACGTACTTCTTCCTCCTATATATATAGCTACGTACCCCCAAACCATCATATACAGAGCGAAAACCCTATTTCCACTGACGCAACCTTCTGTACCCGTGAGATCCCATCTTGGGGCCTTTTCCGGTGCTCCGCCGGAGGGGGCATTGATCACGGAGGGCTTCTACATCAACACCATAGCCTCTCCGATGATGTGTGAGAAGTTTACCTCAGACCTTCGGGTCCATAGTTATTAGCTAGATGGCTTCTTCTCTCTCTTTGGATCTGAATACAAAGTTCTCCTCGATCTTCTTGGAGATCTATTCGATGTAATCTTCTTTTGCGGTGTATTTGTCGAGATCCGATGAATTGTGGGTTTATGATCAAGATTATCTATGAACAATATTTGAATCTCCTCTGAATTCTTTTATGTATGATTGGTTATCCTTGCAAGTCTCTTTGAATTATCAGTTTGGTTTGGCCTACTAGATTGATCTTTCTTGCTGTGGGAGAAGTGCTTAGCTTTGGGTTCAATCTTGCGGTGCTCGATACCAGTGACAGAAAGGGAAACGACACGTATTGTATTGTTGCCATCGAGGATAAAAAGATGGGGTTTATATCATATTGCATGAGTTTATCCCTCTACATCATGTCATCTTACTTAAAGCATTACTCTGTTCTTATGAACTTAATACTCTAGATGCATGCTAGATAGCGGTCGATGTGTGGAGTAATAGTAGTAGATGCAGAATCGTTTCGGTCTACTTGTCACGGACGTGATGCCTATATACATGATCATACCTAGATATTCTCATAGCTATGCTCAATTCTATCAATTGCTCAACAGTAATTCGTTTACCCACCGTAATACTTATGCTATCTTGAGAGAAGCCAGTAGTGAAACCTATGGCCCCGGGGTCTATTTTCTATCATATTAATCTCCCGACAACAAGCTATTTCTGGCGCCGTTTATTTTACTTTGCATCTTTATTTACTCTTTATCATAAAAATACCAAAAATAGTATCTTATCATATCTATCAGATCTCACTCCCGTAAGTGACCGTGAAGGGTTTGACACCCCTTTATCGCGTTGGTTGCGAGGTTCTTATTTGTTTGTGTAGGTGCGTGGGACTCGAGCATGGTCTCCTACTGGATTGATACCTTGGTTCTAAAAAAGTGAGGGAAATACTTACGCTACTTTACTGCATCACCCTTTCCTCTTCAAGGGAAAACCAACGCAGTGCTCAAGAGGTAGCAGGGGGGTAGGCGCGCCCTCAGTGCTTGTGGCTCCTGGGTGGCCCCCCTCTGGTATCTTTTTCTGCCAGTATTTTTTATATATTCCAGAAATATTCTCCGTAAATTTTCAGGTCAATCCAAGAACTTTTATTTCTGCACAAAAAGAAGACCATGGCAATTCTGCTGAAAACAGCGTCAGTCCGGGTTAGTTCCATTCAAATCATGCAAATTAGAGTGCAAAACAAGGGCAAAAGAGTTTGCAAAAGTATATACAATGGAGACGTATCAACTGCCCCAAGCTTAACCCATTGCTTGTCCTGAAGCAATTCAGTTGACAAACTGAAACTGACAAAGAAAAACTTTTACAAACTCTGTTTGATCTTGTTGTTGCAAATATGTCTAACCAGTGTTCAAGTTTTCAGCAAAGATTATGAACTAACCACATTCACAATAACATTTAGATCTTACATTACTCATATCAATGGCATAACAAACTAGCGAGCGATAATAAGATATCTCGGATGACAACACTTTTTCAAAACAATCATGATAAAATATGATATAATGGTATCTCGCTAGCCCTTTCTGAGACCGCAAAACATAAATGCAGAGCACCCCTGAGGTTCAAACACTGACTAGACATTCTAACTCATGGCAAAAGAGATCCATTCACACTCATACTCAATATCGAATAAAAACAAGGCCTATAAATGACAATGGTGCTCCCCAGCTGGTGCCTTATTAAGAAGATGATGACTCAACAATAAAAGTAAATAGATAGGCCCTTCGCAGAGGGCAGCAGGGATTTGTAGACGGGCCAAAGTTCGAAGCTTTTAAAACAGAGATGCATATAATTTTGAGAGGGTGTGCTTTCATTGTCAACATAACGACCAAGAGTCCTCACCATCTTCCATGCTAGACACATTATAGGCGGTTCCCAAACTGAATAAGTTTTACTCCCCATCCACAAACAAACACAAACCATGGCTAGCCGAATCCTTGGGTGCCCTCCATACCAACAACAGTCCGGGGGAGTTTTGTTTCATTATTATATTCGATTTTGTTTTTTGATGATACAACTGGGCATCCCAACTACCAGCCACTTTCTCGTGAATGACAAGCAAATAAACACTCATCGTGAGAATAACCCACCTAGCATGGAAGATACTGACAACCCCCAGTCGCTACATGAGCGATTCGGGCATACAAAACAGATTATTATGTGAAAGAATAGAGTTTGGCACATGCAAATTTACTTGGAACGGCAGATAAATACCGCATATGGGTAGGTATAGGTGACTCATATGGAACAACTTCGGGTTTAAGGAAATGGATGCACAAGCAGTATTTCCGCTTAGTACAAGTGAAGGCTAGCAAATAGATTGAGGAACGACCAACTAGAGAGCGACAATGGTCATAAACATGCATTGAGATTAATAAACATTGAATGCAAGCATGAGTAGGATATAAATCACCATGAACATAAATATCGTGGAGGCTATGTTTGTTTGGATTGAACTACATGCATTAACACGTGCCAATTCAAGCCACTTGAATTATTCAGAGGAGGATACCATCATACCATACTACATCATAACCATTTTAAATGCATGCTGGCACACCAGACAAACCATTATCCACTCCTAGCTAATTAAGCATGGCATGAGTAACTATAATCTCTAATTGTAATTGCAAACATATTTCATTCATAATAGGCTGAATCGGGAACGATGAGCTAATCATATTTACAAAAATAAAATAGGTCGAGTTCATACCAGCTTTTCTTCATCTCAATCATTTCATCAAATTTCGTCATTATTGCCTTTCACTTGCACAAACGAACGACGTGAGTAATAATAAGACTGCACGTGCAGTGGACTAAGCTAGAATCTGCAAACATTTATTCAAAGGAGAAGACAAGGTAATATGGGCTCTTTGTTAGATCATCAATAATGCATATGAGAGCCACTCAATATTTTCATCGTGGCCTTCCCCTTACGACCCAAATAAAAAGAAAAGAATTTCAAAGAAATATACTGAAATATTTTTGGAGTTTTTGGTTTTTCTAAAGGAAGCAAAAATAAAAGCGAAAACGAGAAAACTATTTACACGGGAAAGCTCCCAACAAGCAAAAGAAGAACGAGAAATCTTTTTGGGTTTTCTTTTAATACTACAACTAATTAAAAATAGAAAGAAAAACTAAAAAGAAGCGAGAAATATTTTTGGATTTTATCAAAGTTTTTCAAACACACAAGAAAGCAAGAAAAATAAACTAACATGGATTATACAAAGAAAAAGTATGAACACCGACAACTGGAATGAATGTGTGAACGTGAATGTAATGTCGGTGAGAAATACGTACTCCCCGACGGTTAGCTTTTTGCCTAAGTTGGTATATGGCTACGACTCGTAGTAACCCTCTCCTGGATACTGCGGAGGGTCCTGATGGTTCCACTGGTTGGCAAGCTCCTATGGCTCCCACTGGTAAACAGGCTCCTGATATGGCTCAGGTGCAGGTGTTGGCTCAGGTACCGAGAGTTGTGTAAGACCATAGTATCTGTAGATGTCATCGGGCATAATTGTGTACCTGCCTGAATAAATGTTGAACAAAGATGATGCAGGCAAAATAATAATCTCACGAGTGCCCTTGCTGAATACCAAGTTGTAGACGAGTCGCTTTTGCTTGTCTTTGTCAATAAAATTATGCACTGCCATACTAGCATAGTCTAAATATTTAGTGGGTAGCAACATCTCCTCCTTCTCATCATGCCTAATAGGAATCTCAAAATGTGTTGCGAGGCAGGTGGCATAAACACCACCAAAAATACTGCCCTTCGAAAGGTTTGTGTGTAACCGCCGAGCAACCGTGGCACCCAAACTAAAAGTTCTATCAGCATATAAAGCATGACGCAAAAATAACAAGGTCAGGTGCACTAAGGCCTCCACTCTGCCCACGACCAATCAGACATCTCCCGGCAAATAATGCATAATAACGTAAAACAGGAAAAATGTAAACTGGCTACTCTCGCTTCTGACACTCCTCTCTCTTCCCCCACAGTAGTTTCAAAAATGAAGTCATCCATGTCTCTGGGACGTGGCTCACTGATATGGCCCTCATAAGGTACTTTGCAAACATTAAAAAAATCATATAATGTCATTTCCTTAGGCACACCATATAAGTGAAATTCTTCCATGGGTGATTCCTTCGTAGGATAAAGTGAAAATTTTGCATGAAGACATTAGTGAGTAGGAGGTATTGGTCGCACTTATCTTGGAGGAAGGGGATGATGCCGGCATTGTCCGCTAAATAATAGATTCCCGCCTCCTTAAAAAATGTATCACTTGGCCACTCACACGTCCGAACCTCCACCACACACGGAAGATTGTACTTGGGCTTCTTCACTGGAGTTTTCTCCAAATTACGGCTTGATGAGCCCCTTAACCACCTCCTCATGGTTTTTCCTTTTCTCTGAAAATTTCAAAAATATTTAGTGACTGAAAATAAAAGTGAACCAAACTCAACAAAATTGATAGAAACTACTCCCATAAGCGCCTAGAGGCTATATCATGCAACAAACTACTTTGGACCATATAAATTCGACATGCAAGCTCAAGAACATGGTCACCACAGCAGCAAAAAAAATTCTATGTATAAACCACTAGAGCAAAAACTAAATAGACCATTGGAGGAGTCACATACCGAAGAACAATCCCCCAAAACTGTTTCGGAAACGGAGCTCCGAGGAAGGAGATCGAAAATGGCAGCAAGATGAGCAAGAACACAGGTTTGAGAAATGGAGTGATTTTTTCTGGATGAAGACGAAGTGCATGGGTGGCTGGGATAAGTGAGGGGGCCTATGTGGACCCCACAAGCCTGCATGGCGCGCCCTGTGAGCTTGTGGCTCATAGGTGCACCCCCCCTGGGGTGTGTCCAGTGCTAAAAAAATTCAAATATTGACGAAAAATTCATATAAAATTTTCAGGGCATTTCTAGAACCTTCATTTTCTGGTCATTTTTCTATTGCACGGATAACTCAGAGAACAACATAATCATAGCATTTCTACTTTATTAACACTAAATAACAGAAAGTATGAAGTGGGTATAGAAAGTTGTGTTTACTAAATTCATCCATCACATGCCCGTCGAAAGGAATCCATTAATAAGGTTGATCAAGTCTTATTAACAAACTTCTTCCGAATGACATGAAACCGGAGAATCTTCATATAACACTAGGTTACCTCAACTTGGATATGCATGTCCTCAACAATAAGAATTTCATATTTCTTTTTGACAGTAGGAATAAGGAATTCAAAACCTCCAATAGTAATTGTTGAAATTTTGCCAATAGAATTGATACTATTCACTTGGCGTTGTTTCTTAGGAAAGTGTACCATATGCTCATTAGCATTAACATGAAAAGTGGCATTGCCTTTATTGCAATCAATAACAGCTCCGTCAGTATTCAAAAAAGGTCTACCAAGGATGCCGACATACTGTCGTCCTTGGGTTATCAAGAATAACAAAGTGCGTTAAGATAGTAACATTTGCAACTACGACAGGCACATTTTCACAAATACCGGTGGGTATAGCAGTTAATTTATCAGCCATTTACAAAGAGATTTCAGTTGGTGTCAACTTATTCAAATCAAGTCTTCGATACAAAGAGAAAGTCATAACACTAACTCCGGCTCCTCGATCACATAAAGCAGTTTTAACATAGTTTCTTTTAATGGAGCATGGTATAGTTGGTATTCCTGGATCTCCTTGTTTCCTAGGTATTCCACCCTTAAATGTGTAGTTAGCAAGCATGGTGGAAATTTCAGCTTCCGATATCTTTCTTTTATTTGTAACAATATCTTTCATATACTTAGCGTAAGGAGACATTTACAGAATATCAGTCCAATGCAAGCGCAAAAAGACAGGTCTAAGCATTTCAACGAAACGCTCAAATTCCTCATTATCCTTTTTCTTGGATGGCTTAGGAGGAAAGGGCATGGGTTTCTGAACCCATGGTTCTCTTTCTTTGCCATGCTTCCTAGCAATGAAGTCTCTTTTATCATATATTCTATTCTGAGGTTGTGGGTTATCAAGATCAACAACAGGTTCTATCTCCACACCATTATCATTATTAGGTTGAGCATCAACATGAACATCGTCATCCTAATTATTACTAGGTTCATGTTCATCACTAGGTTGTGTTTCAGCATCAGAAATAGAAATATCATTTGGATTTTAGGTGTGTCTACAATAGGTTCACTAGAAGCAGGCTAAGTCCTATCATCTTCCTTTTTAGATGAACTAGTGTGTTTGTATTCATTATTTGAGAGTCTTATTCAATTCTCTTAGGGAGACCTTCATGATACAAAAGTTCCTGAGTCATTTTACCACCCCTGGTCATAACTCTAACAGCATGATCGTTTGTCTTATTGTTCATTTCATTAAGCAAATCATTTTGTGCTTTAGGACTTGTTCTAATTGGGTTTTTACCATGGAAGCATGTTTACTAACACCCTTGAGAGCATTAACAGTTCTTAACATATAGTCACTCAAGCGTTTAATCATATAAGCATTTCATTTCAATTGTCTACTAACATATGCATTGAGTTTTCTTATTTAACAATAAATTTATCAAATTCATCCAAGGACTAGCATATTTAGTATGAGGAATATCACCTTCATCAAATCTATAGAGAATTTACCTCTACTACCTACGTCGGGGCATTAAGACCATGTATTTCTTCAATAGGTGGTAAATTCTTAACAACTTCAGCGTTAATATCTTTTTCTTTCATAGATTTCTTTGCCTCTTGCATATCTTCAGGACTGAGAAATAGAATACGCCTCTTCTTCGGAGTTGGCTTAGGCAGTGGTTCGGGAAGAGTCCACTCATTATCATTCCTCAATATATTATTCGATAATTCTTAATCTTGTTCAACGGTTTGTTCCCTGAAAACACAACCATCACAACTATCTAGGTGGTCCCTAGAAGCATCGGTTAGTCCATTATAAAAGATATAAAGTATTTCATTTTTCTTGAGAGGATGATCAGGAAAAGTATTAAGTAATTGGAGAAGCCTCCCCAAGCTTGTGGGAGACTCTCTTCTTCAATGTGCACAAAGTTAAATATTTCCTATAGAGCAGCTTGTTTCTTATGAGCAGGAAAACATTTTTCAGAGAAGTAATATATCATATCCAGGGGACTACGCACACAACTAGGAGCAAGAGAATTATACCATGTCTTAGCATCATCCTTTAACGAGAAATGAAACAACTTAAGGATATAGTGATAGTGAATTTTTTTCCTCATGAGCAAATAGGGTGGCTAAATCATCCAGTTTAGTAAGATGTGCCACAACAGTTTCAGATTCATAACCATGGAAAGGATCACATTCAACCAAAGTAAATAACTCAGGGTCGACAGAGAATTCATAATCCTTATCAGTTACAAAGATAGGTGAAGTAGCAAACCTAGGATCATACACTACAAAAAAATACACTTCCGTGATGATACGTGTTTGTCACAGTAGGTCGCGTTTTTTGTCATGCATGTACATCCATGACAAATTTATGACAGAATCAAGATAGTCATACCTATGCTGTCGTAGAAGTGTTCCATGACATTACCAAAATTATCATCACGGAAGTGTCCACTTCCATGACGATAAATCGCGCGTCACAGAAGTGCTTTCATCAAGGGTGACCGACACGTGGCATCCACCGTAACGGAACGCCGTTAAGCTATCGGGTCGGGTTTTGGATCTGATAACCCGTTAACAGCCCCGATCAATGGGGATTTTCCACGTGTAAAATCATCATTGGCTGGAGGAAACACGTGTCGGCTCATCGCTGGGACAGATGTCATCCACTCATTGGACAGAAGGCGCCTATGATACGTCGACACGTGGCACGGCCCAACAGTGGCCCATTCCTGTGAAAAGGCCGGCCCGTTTGACTTGGTCAAAAGCTGGCGGGCCGGCCCACGGAAAGCCTGTTAACGGCCTGTTCGCATATAGCCCATTTACAGCCCGCTAACCCAAGGCCCGTTACGCCCTATTCGAATTAGGCCCAGTAGCGTCATCTGGGCCATCCAATATGATTCCAGCCCGTTTTCACTTCTGGCCCATGTATGGCCCATGACGTCTTTCGGCCCATATGAGGCCCTATGTAACTCTTGGCCTATTAACGGCCCGTGCTGAAACTGGCCCGTAATGAACAGTGTATTACTTTACACCCATTAACGGCCCGTGGTGGAACTGGCCCGTAATGAACAGTGTATCACTTTATACCCATTAACGGCCCATTATTCCGTTGGGCCGTTTCCAGCCCATGTTATCTTTCGGCCTTCTCAGAGCCCATTTATTCTTGGGCTATTTTCCAGCATTCGTTTACTTACGGCCTGTTACTGTCATTTTCTGCTTGTGGGCCAAATTCAGCCCGTCGTTACAGTCGGCACGTTTGTGGTCCGTTAATACGTTGGGCCGTTTTCATAGCGTCATCAAATATGGCCTATTAACGATGGCCCGTTATGGTCGGCCCATGAACGGACGATTCCAACTCTAGCCCGTTTACGGCCAGAATGCGGTCTGTTTGGCCCATGTTTGGCCAATCAGTCATACGGCCCGTATAAGGCCCATTGATGATACGGCCCGTAGAAGGCCCATTGTTTCTACGGCCCGTAGAAGGCCCATTGTTTCTACGGCCCGTAGAAGGCCCACTGTTTCTACGGCCCGTAGAAGGCCCATAGTTTATACGGCCCGTAGAAGGCCCACTATTTCTACGGCCCGTAGGAGGCCCAGTGTCACTATAGTAAATATTAGCCCATGGTTATTGTGGCCTAGTTTTAAAAAATAGGTTATTGTAGCCACTAGCAAACCGTAGAAAAAGAACTGCACTGAGTACAAGCAAACAAATCAACAAGACAACAAGGAAAAAATAAGCAAGCAACTTACACTAGGCTATCACGGATATTACACATATTACATCCACTGGGCATCAAAGTTCGCCACCAGTGCAAATATAGGGAACACAGCAGCATATAAACGCCGCAAAAAAACAAGTCCAGAACTGAAACCACTTCAGAAGAGCTCAAGAAACAATATCCTGGGTACCCATAATGTTGGCAAGATGCTTAGCAAGCTTATTAACTTTCTCTTGTTTGGCGCTTAAGTCCTCCAGCGCTTGTTGTTGCACCAGAAAGTATGCATCTGAATTCTGCAGGGACTTCCTCAGTCCTTTGGCTTCCTGTCGCATAACATCTGATCGATGTCTTTCAACTTGAAGTTGAGACTCAAGAATCTGAACTGATTCAGGCAACGAGTTCGAAGAGCTGGTGCCAGCAGTGGTAGCCAGTAACTCGAACACTACATCAAGACAGGACTTTGGGGTTGTGTCAGTGTCTTCAATATAGTTTTTATCAGCTTTCTTGGAGACCAACAGGGATGTCTCACTATCTTGAACCTTATCTGCATTACTTCCTTTAACATTGCATAACAGGGTACTCTTCTCCAATTGTTTATCCGCGTTCTAAAAGAGAAACAAACAAACACATCTCAGGTTTACAATGTAGTATATGAAACTCATTTTGGTAAACCAGTTCAGTAGTAAGGTGGACAGGATAACAGCATGAAACAAACATATATCTATGTAGTGGTCACTGTATGGTCTATATCATTCTAGTTTATGTTGCCAAATCAAGATAGATACAGTTCGAATCATATCTATTTAAGACAAAGCAGCATAGACAGAATATAAGTGTGGGAAACTACACAGGAATAACAACACTTGTAATGTGCATGGCATGAGAACATAACTGTTTATTCAATTGAAACTGAAATCAACATAGAGCAAGTTACAACAGCAAATAGCCAAACACGTTGAAGAAACAGGTTTAAAACATACCTGTTGCACCATTGGAGTTTCAATTGCATCCTTCAAATTTGAAATTAGTTGGTATCAGAAAATACAGTGATGCAAGAGCAAAGTAGTATGAACCATAGCTACGGAACCTGACCTGAGAACAATTCTTCTTCTGCTTTAAGCGTTGACTTCGGGTTCGGAGTGGTGGTCCTCGTGATTTGGGCACTGCAGTTGCCTTACTAATTGCTCGTGTTTGGGTGCTCTGCGGTGGAGACGGTGTTGTGTCAACGGGAACTAGGTGTCTATCTGCTGGGGTTGGGGTCAGAAGGGGTGTAGCTGGTTCTCTGTCCAACTGGGTAGGGGTACAATCTGCATGAGTGTGGGTTATGTGTGGTGGGGCTGGTTCTTGGGCAAGTACAACTGTGGTTCTATTTGCATCGACAGGTAGCACTATCTTTTCTGAAGACCGTGTTTTTACTCCCACAGATACTGCCATCACTCCCTCCAATTGAAATGGCTGATAAACAAGAAAAGTAATTGAATGTACAGACATTGTAAGATAGACAGGTGCAATGGATAGTAGGGAAGAAAACAGGGCATGAAATAATTCACATTTATGTTGTCTAAGCAAACAGAATAGCAGGACATAATTTCACATATATGATGGCTAATTAAATAGGATAGCATGACACAATTTCAAATGTATGATGGCTAACTAAACAGGATAGAATGACATACTTCAAAATATGATGACTATGTAAACAGGATGACATGATATAACTATATGATGTGTCTATTAAAGTGGTTGGCATGCCATAAATCACAAACATGCCGTCGATGGAAACATGATGGCATGATATAATTCACGGATAGAATGACAAAATTTAAAATATGATGACTATGTAAACAGGATGAGATGATATAACTATATTATGTCTTTAGAAAATGGGTTGGCATGCCATAATTCAGATACATGTTGTCTATGTAAACATCATGGCATGACATAATTCAAATATATGATTTATATACTAAGGAAGTGAGCAGAGGGCAATCGCATATATGATGTGTCAACTAAGGAGATGGCATTCAATATTGTGTATATGATGTAAAAACTAAGCATTGCAATACAACATATGCATTATATGAGTAATATAACCCTGCCAAGTTTGAGCATACACCTCAGGGGGATAATAGGACTGGTCATCTGCCTCTAAATCCTCCTCTGTAGAGCTATATGTAACCAGCAAGATATCTGCTTCAGCAGGTAGCATTGTCTGCTCTGAAGACCTTGTTTTCACTCCAGATTTCTCCATCACCAATTCAAATGGCTGATGCACAGGAAGAGCAGTTGAATATACAAACATTGTCGACAAAAGCAATGAGAAATACAAAAAAAGGACGCATTATATAATTCACATATATGGCGCTTGCCTAAACAGCATGGCATTGCATAATTCACATACATAATGCCTTGCAACAAGATAACATTGCATAATTCACATATATAATGTCTTGCAACAAGATGGCATTGCATAATTCACATATATGGTAATTAGACACTAAACAGGTGGCATTCACACAAAGCATGTCTAAACTAAGCAAATGACATAGCAATGCAAGATACCATACGCACGATATGAGCAACATAACCCTGCCAAGTTAGGGCATGCACCTCGGGGGGGGGGGAATATGACTGGTCATCTGCCTCTGAATCCTCCTCTGAGGAGCTATCGGTAACCAGCAAGACATGCGCTTCGTCGGATAGCATTGTCTGCTCTGAAGACCTTGTTTCCACTCCAGTTTTTTCCATGACCGTGCCGAATGGCTAATGCACAGGAAGAGTAATTGAATGTACTAAAATTGTTGACAAATTTAACACGTAATAAAAAAATGATGGCATGATATAATTCACATATAAGATGACTGGCTAACCAGGGTGGCATTGCAAAATTCACATATATGATGCCTGGCTAGACAAGATGGCATTGCATGATTCACATATATGATAAAGAAACTAAACAGATGGCATTGACACAAAGCATGTCTAAACTAAGCAGATGACATCTTTAATGTATACAGTAAGCAATGCAAGGCACCACATGCATGATATTACCAACATCAGCATGCCAAGTTAGAGCGAAGACCTCATGTGGTAAATAGGAGTGGTCTTCTCCTTCTGAATCCCCCTCAGAACAGTTATCTTCCTCTTGATTACGATCCGAAATGGGTGGAGGGGGGCTGCCTTTGCGCCCACCATGGAACGACGTCTGCATGAAATTTTATTGCCACGCAAGGCTCGTCTCTTTTGCTCTACATGATCAGTTCCATTGTGTACAATAACTGGCATGCATAGGAATAAAACATAGTGAGATTATGTAAGGAGTGCATGCACAAATCCAGAGTGATGGTAGCAAACTGTGGATAGACCCAAAACCAATGATAGCAGGCAGATAATAGCTTTAGTTAAAAAATACAGATAATGGCTCCTTTAATGTTTGTTTGCACCCAACATGAAACTCATAGTAGACACCGGAGATTAACCACAAACTGCTAGATGTAAAATACATCAGCCACTCATCTCTGAACTTAACTGTCGAAACTGAATTTAACTGTCGAAACTGAACTTAACTGTTGAAACTGAACTTAACTGTCGAAACTGAATTTTGCTGTCGAAACTGAACGCACTAGCAAGGTGAGGCTACACGTCGGTCGACTGACTTTTTCATCTCTTGTCAGTCGATTTTGCAGCCGTTGGATACGAAATCAAGGGTATGCGGTTCATCTTCAACCTCCACCCCCCTGAGCCGCCATCCACCACCAGCCAAACAGTAGCCCCCCGCCGCCCGCGGCCGGCAGTGTGCCGCCCCGCCCGCCCCGAAAACACACCCCACCGCCGGTCCGCCGCCGCCCTGGCCATCCCTCTAGGCCCCCCCGTGCCGAGCTTTTTCTCCGGCGATCCCCACGCCACCGCCCCACCACCGCCGGCGACCACCGCCCCCATCCTGAACCCTAAGATAGATAGTGGGGTACCTCTCCGGCGAGCCCCCCTCCCCATTGCGGCTGGTTCTTCCTTCACCCCGGCGAGCCCCCCCCCCCCCCCACCCCCTGAAAATCGACTAACCCAAAAGTCGATTCAGTCGACTGAAGTGTAGCTAAATCGGAGCAGCATCGCAAGCAAGAGCAAGAGCGAGAGCAGCAGCGCGAGCAAGAGCAATAGCAAGAGCAGACCAGCCAGGGGACCGAGAGCAAGAGAAGAGCAGCAGCGCGAGCGAGAGCTAAAGCAGCAGCAGCTCCTACTGATGTGGACGTCGCCGCCGAGGGAGCGACGCCGCCGTGGATGGAGCCGCGCCGTGTCGGCTCGGGACCGAGCGCCAGCAGCACCGTGAGATCGAATCAAGAAGAAAATGCGGCGATTAGTGTACAACCTCTTTGGTGGCGCCGATTAGGCCGTAGCTTCATCTGAGGAAACGGTGATGATGATGCTCTTCCGGTGGTGCAGGTGAAGACGGCGTTGTGGAATGGAGGTGGCGCGAAAAATGAGGGGAACGTCGGGGCAGCTCCTTGGAGGTGGAGGACGGGGTGGCTGAACCGGCGGGACGATGAGATCGACGATGGATCCTCATCCGGTACGGTGGATGAGGGACGTCGAGGTGTTGCTGTGGACGACGTCGTCGGGGAAGAGGCTCCGGCTGGGTGGCGGACGGAGCAGGGTGTGGGGTTTGTTTTATAGAAACTTTTGTTCTATCATGCTTCACTTATATTATTTTGAGAGTCCTACAAAACATCATGGTAATTTTCTTTAATCATAAAAATTGGTCCTAATATGATAGGCATCCAAGATTAGTAAAAAAAATATGAGTGTGTTGAATACTATGAGAAGTTTGATGCTTGATAATTGTTTTGAGATATGAAGATGGTGATATTAGAGTCATGCTAGTTGATTGGTTATGAATTTGAGAAATACTTCTGTTAAAGTTTGTGATTCCCGTAGCATGCACGTATGGTGAACCGTTATGTGATGAAGTCGAAGCATGATTTATTTATTGATTGTCTTCCTTATGAGTGGCGGTTGGGGACGAGCGATGGTCTTTTCATACCAATCTATCCCCCTAGGAGCATGCGCGTAATACTTTGCTTTCATAACTTGTAGATTTTTGCAACAAGTATATGAGTTCTTTATGACTATTGTTGAGTCCATGGATTATACGCACTCCCATCCTTCCACCATTGCTAGCCTCTCTAATACCGCGCACTTTTCGCCGGTATCATACACCCACCATATACCTTCCTCAAAACAGCCACCATAACTACCTACCATGGCATTTCCATAGCCATTCCGAGATATATTGCCATGCAACTTACCATCGTTTCGTTCACTATGACACGCTTCATCATTGTCATAATTGCTTTGCGTGATCATGTAGTTGACATCGTATTTGTGGCAAAGCCACTGTTCATGATTCTTTCATACATGTCACTCTTGATTCATTGCATATCCCGGTACACCGCCGGACGCATTTGTGACACCCCAAAAATTTTGACCTTGTTTTATTTATTAAAACGTTGTCAGGAAATAAAACTTTTCCTTTTTGCCAAGATTTGCCCTTTGTGATTTTTGGATTTTTGCCCTAGTGGAAAAAAACCCTCAAAGAGTATTGTTGGACTTGAATACTCTCTATGATAAAACAATTCTTTATTAGTGGATTTAAATGTCAAGATATGTTTTCTCAGAGCTTTATCATTTTAAAATGATTTCTTTTGAATTTGGAGCCTGTTTTGCACTGCAACCATTTGACAAATGCATTTAAAATTTCCACCAAAATTTGGGGATGTCATGTGATGTTTCCACATCACTTTTATGCAAAAATACCTTTTGACCATTGGAGATTTTGAGCTCTACACCAACTTTTCCAATCTGGTCCATTAGGCACTTTTGCACTACAACCCATTTAAATATTTCTTTAAAAACTCTTCCAAGTGTTTGGAGATGTCAGTGGATGCATACAATTCAACTCTATGCAAAAACCTAGTGTTGTTCTTTGAAAAATTTGAGTGAATCAACCTCTTTTTCATTCTGGTCCAGTTTGGTGTTTTGAACTGCAACCCTACTTTATTTTGCTCTAGTGACCATGATCCTTTTTCCTACTTGTAGCCCTCCCTTCAAAACCCTTAAGTCCAGAAGAGTGGACTCATTGGAGATTTGTAAGTGCATGCAATAAACCTTCTTTCTTTCTGTCCAAAACTGGAGTTTTGCAAAACTTGCACTAGCAAATTTCTGGTTTTGCCCAAGTGATCTTGCCATCATCTTCTGCATCTAAAGAGACCCTGATCTGGAGAGTTTGGCCACCCCAAGAATTGCCTAGTTGCCCATGACATTCTGTCGAACACCCTGTGTGCAGGAACAATTTTGGCATATCCTCTGGTTTGCACTGTGGACTTGAGCCCCTGACCCATCTAGCATGTCCACTAGCCTCCTAGATGTTCCTAACCCTGGCCTGTTAGCTACCAGCCTCACCCAAGCTCTCCAGAGCGCGCTGGCATTTCGTCGAGCACCTGGCGTGCGTGCTCTGGGTGCGCCCAGAGCGCACGTTTTGCACGCGTGCGCACTGAGTCGCCGCGCCGCTCTGCCACCCTCGACGCATCCCGTCTCTGGCCCCTGCTCGCCTGCCGAACCACGCCATGCACTTGCCCTCTCACCAGTACCCTCCAAGCTCTCCCTGGCGCCCTACAGCGCCGCCTTGGCGGCACGTCGGCGTCGGCAGCGGACTCTGCCGTGGTCGGCGCCGCCCAGACCACCCTAGCGCGCCAGCTGCCCCCTGGGAACAGTCCGAGCTTATCCGCAAGCCGTCGGCACGCGCTCGTCGCCGCCACGTAGTCCTGCAACCACAGAAAAATGGTCGCCGGCGATCTTATCCTCGGCCACCGCGGGAGCCGGCCTCGAGCGCCTATATAAGGGGACCCCGAGCTCAACCGAACACTCAAGCAACCCCAGGCCACCTCCATAGTTCTCCCGCAGCCAGCAATCGTCGGGGAGGGGCTTTCTTCCTCGTCTCCGGCCAGTTCGGTCGTCGTCGCAATCCCGCGCCATTCGTCGCCGCCAGGCCCTCCCCTGCCAATCCAACGCCACCAAGAACTTCCCCGTAGTCATACGGAGCTGCCTAGCGCCTCAGCTTCGACCTAGGACCACCAGAGCCCAAAGTCAACTCTGCTCCCGAACCACCGTCCGCCGCGAAGCTCGCCGCCGGTGACCTCCTCCGTCCCCGCCTGCCTAGCGCCCACCGGGAGGACCGCCCCGGCCTGGTGGATCCATCCTGCCCTCGGGACCCCTTGAGGGGCCACCGTTCGTCGCCGGCGATCGCCGGAGCCCCGCCCCGTTCGGGCGGAGAGAAAGGAGGGAGAGGAAGAACGGTCAAACCTGACCAGTGGCCCCCTGGACCCACTGTCAGCGACCCGCGTGCCCGCCCTCTCTGTTTGAGTGAAAGCGCAAAGATTTGGAGTACGTCACCTCTGCTTTGAAAACGTATTTTCCCCGAAGCGCTTTCCTTTTTCTGATTTTATTAAAACAGAGATTTGACCAGACTTTGACCAGCTATAACTTTTAAAATAAAACTCCAAATGGGTTGATTCTTTTTCCTACCTCTCCCAACATTCACCTAGTTTATTCTAAGATTTATTTCAAAAATAATTGAGACAACTTTTTGCACTATGTTTGAAATATTTGTTATTTGGATATTTTGCAAAATAGGATTTTGGAGGGAAGGGAAAAGCTTCCAAAAAGTGCATCCCTTGCATACTCTTGAAGGCAAGCATTTCTGGACTCTGGCATAATATTTTGTTGTGGTGTTCTGATAAGATTACAACACCATTTGACTTGGAGTATGCGTTATCTTTATGTAACGATAAAGTCTCGTGCATGAGTACTCTCTTGGGAGTTGTTTTGTGGTCAGCAATGGATACGCTAGTGTTTTGGATCATCCTCGTGAGTCCCTCATGCATACCGGTAGGAAACCGGGAAAGTCATGGTCTTGGGTAGACACGAGCTTGTCCTTAGTCCCTCATCGAGACGAGTATGTCCGGTATGGCATGGTGAGGTTTGATGAGTGGTGATTTATTCCACTATTGGTAATATTGTTGGAGGATACTTGGACCACCTGAGTCGGTCGTAGGCCGAGTCTTGATCAGTAGCTTCCCTATTTGTTGGTACCACCACTTGTGCCTGTCACAGACAGGGTATGGTTCAGTAAGTTGTTAACCCCTTACCAAAGCACACACCGTACAGAGAGGCCATGGTGGAAGATACCGGAGGCCTCCGGTAGGCATGCCACCTGGTCCGGGGGCATGGGTGTTTCCGGTTGGAGCCGAGGGGGGTAGCTCCCCTAGTGTGCGCGCGTTATAAATTTTGTGATCCCATGCTACGTCGAGGTTGTAGCCTCCCCACTTAGAGTTTTGCTTGACAGATGTCGTCGGTGATTCCAGACATCAGTGAGTTAAGCTGGTGTGTGCAGGTCGGGCGTGTTTTCAATTAAAAGGCCATAGGCGCAATTACTCCCAATGGACTAAATAAATCCGTTACTCGTGGGAAAATAGTACTCCCTCTGCAGAGGGTATATCCTGTTGGATAGCCATGTTCATAAGTAAGGACCACAGTCTGAGTTGAATCTAGTAACGGTATTCGGATGGAGAACGACTTAGCTGGGACTCAGCGACGGTCTTCGGATGGAGAAACGACTAGACTAGATTTTTTTTATATGACCTGTGACATCTGAGGATCATGTTTTAATTTTGTTATTAATATGGACTAACCATTTACATTATGTATTTTATTGAGTATCCCTGGGATGGTTCTACCTCCTGGATATTCACTGTAATTGTTCTGTTATAAGCCCTTTCTGTGGTGTCGCTCAGACGCCCGACTGCGGCATGCTTGCTGTTTATTTATTCTTTTATAAGCCCTTTATGCGATGTCGCTCAGACGTCCGACTGTGGCACGCACTGTCTTTCTTTTTCTGTTATGAGCCCTTTATGTGGTGTCGCCCCGACGCCCGACTGCGGCATTAATATTCTTGCATTTTCCTCTCGAGGAGTCATTCAGACCCTCGTTTGGCACCGGCATTATTATTCTTGCAGTTCCTCTCGAGGAGTCATCCAGACCCTCGCTCAGTGCATTTCTGTTAGTTCCGTATTGCACGTCCATTTTTCTCTCTGCACGCGTGCATCCCCATATTTCTGTTTACTTCATGGCAGACTTATCATCATAAATGTTTCGGAGTATGATTATCTCCCGTTATATTATGCCCATGCTCTTAATGTTTGCGAGTACATTCAAACGTACTCACTGGCTTGTCCCTGGCTATTGTCTTGGCCAGATTTTCGCGCATGGAGACAAGCATCGCGGTGAAAGCCTCGGAACCTACGTGTTGACGATAGTAGCCGTGCGAAGATAGGAGTTATCCTGGCCAGCTGTTCTTGTGGGAAATGGAGTCCCATAGACGCAGATGTATCCAACCGCTTCCGCCCTCAACCATTAGAAATCAAATGTTGTACTCCTAGGCCACAATGGTCTTGTACTATATATTTTTGTACCTTGCTTGGAATTCTTGTATCGAGTTGGTGTCTCATCAGCTAACAGTAATCCTGGGGCTGGTGAGCACAAAGACCGTTTTCTGGGAATTTATTATCCCCAAAATTCTGGTCGTGACAGACTTGGTATCAGAGCCAGGCTGACCATTGGCTAATCCTATCTTAGCCAGGTCAATAAGCCTAGGTTAACCAAACCACCAGACCTTAGCCTAGCCTCGGTCAAGCTTCCCGCGTAAGATAGCTCCATAGTGACCCGACGCCTTTCGGCGGACGGTGCCCAACCTATCAGCCTATCCCGTCGATCACGCGCCAGTGACCGACACCCAACCCGCCCCTATCACAACCGTGCGGAGGAAGACTCCGTCCCCTTTTCCTATAAAAAGGGCACGCTAGCCACAGCACAGCACCGCCTCTTTCCCCAAACCAAGCCACGATGCCTGGTCCCATTGTTCACAATGAGACCATAGCGACCAACCTGGGAGGTTTTGTGACCGTGCTCGCAAACCTCACCCGCCGTGCCTATGCGTTAGAAGAGCCTCCTGAGTATGATGTGTACCAGGGACCCATGTACGGTGAGAGCCGTCAGTACTGGGCCACTGTGCACATCTACGGTAGGGGTCTGTCGCCAGAACGCCCCTACAGGTTCACTGGAAAGACAACTTCCTTTGAGCCACAGGCCATCCAACTGGCAGCCCGAGAAGCTATAGTTCAACTCCGGCACTTGTCGCCCAGAGTTAACTGTCGCTCGTTCTACTACTACCCCAGTTGTGACGGGTATGGTAGGCCGCCCCAAGTTGCCAACGGGGACCACGAGACCGATCCTGCACTGTTGCATCTGGCGCGCTATGTAAGCGCACTAGAGCAACTGTTCGATCAGGTCACCCTTGATCTGATCGCAGCTCGTGGAGAACTGGTTCGCCGAGCCCGGGCAAGAAGGGACGCGGAGCCCGACACCGACAACCCAGTCGTACTGTTCGGACACCCGATCGATCCCTTGAGGTCTACGCCAGCCACCAACCAGAGTGCTTTGGTGACCCCAGAAGCGCTTCGTCGCCTATTGGGAACCCATTCCAACGGGATTGTGGCCAACAACCCCCGCGATGGTCATCACCGCTACCCCGACCCTGCAGCCCCTCAACCTCAGCCAGCAAATCCTGACGGAGAGGCCCGTGGAGAAACCTCGGCATCCGCCAGGCCAGCCCACTTAGACATTAACGTAGTGGACTAAGTCGCTTGAGTTGTATCGAGCCTTAGTTTTCCCACGCTTTGCAATGGTGTGGTCTTGTATCGCTTTTATTGCATGCTGTCTGCTTGTACGCTCCTATTATTGGAGTAATAGCTATGCATGTGTACGTTAGCGTACCGTTGCATTTTTAAATTTCGGGCGCAACAACCTAGACCAATCCCGACAGCACCCACAGTAATGTGTCACATTTATGTCACCTTTTCCCCAGTGATTTACCCCAGCCCCGGTGCTATTTAAAGGCCACCTCGTGACCTCGCCGAGTACCCCTCACCTTGTGCACTACGCTCACAGTCATTCCTTTGCCATGCCGACCCCCAGTATTTATCTGAGAACCCCAGACACAACCCCGGGCAGTTTTGTCGAATTATTGTGGGACTTTACCTGCAGTACCATGAGTGCCACCCGTCCACCCCAGTACGAGTTGCTCAAATCGAGGATCACTCCATCCACCTCGAAATATTGGGCAGTGGTGCACATCCCTCCCGCCTACCCAAACCAAGACCCAACGGAAGTCTCCTTCGTGGGGAAATCCATGCCGACTCCGCATATGGCCATAGAAGCTGCTGCGTACGAGGCGCTCACTCGTCTTCGTTTCGTGGTACCCTATGCCAGCGAGCGAGGATACTATTATTTTCCGAGTCGTGCAGCATCCGGGGAAGTTGCATCTTTTCCCGGTGGACGGATTGAGAGAGATCCAGTACTGGCCAACCTTGCCCAGTACGTTATCGCCCAGGAGCGTTTGACTCAGAGAGTAATGGGTTATCTCCAGAGCCTCGCTGATTTAAATCCTCGGATCGCTATTGGCAGACCACTGAGGCCTGACCAGGAGAGGCGCATTCATCGACTGATCAACCCGCTTCCCCCGATAGAAGAGGAGTGTGCCCCAGTACCAGAGGCGTTTTCTCAGGATCCTGTCTTTTTGCCATTTTCCTTGTAAACGCCTCCGCTGTATTTATTGTCCCAGTGTTTTATTTATGTGTTGTAGCGTGTTCATGGCTCCTAAATTTTGTGCGACGGACCCGATTTGTCTTTAGTTTCAGTTGGGTGAGCAGTTTTACTACTGTTAGTCTTGTATTAATTATTTCGTCTCTCGCAACATGTTTTGAGGAGATTTCTTTCCCCGAGTCACTGCTGCGTATATATTTTCACGACATAGTTTCTTTTATTCAGCATCGTAACAGCAGGCTCACGGCAACAAACACTCGACCTCGAGCACTATTACAAATCCTTGAGCACGTTGTCGCGCCGAACTAACCACACTCGAGGACACCACGGTCTCAGTGAGAGAGATTCGTGAGTGACCATTCGGGCACAAGTTGCCCCAGCACGCCGACAGCAGTTAGCGCTCGGTGCCGCGCCTAGTCCACGTGATCGCCGCCGCCGCGAAGAGCTAACACTCGAGCGGCAGCATCTCGACGATCATCCAGGATCATCGCGCACAGGAGCACGGAGAACCCCAGCAGCACCGCCAAACCTCCACACACCAGGACCACATACCAGTCCGGCATCGCCTCCGCCATTAGAGCCTCGTATCGAGCTCCTGCTAGCAGCAATGGAGGAGAAGGATGGAGGAGTAGGAACGAGGCCAGGTGTGAGGAAGAAGGGAGGAACACCGCGATCATTTTATAGCCCGAGATCGGTGTACGGTGGGCGAGGTCCACCAGCGCCACTCGTCGCTCGACCGCCGGTGTTCGGAGGCGAGTCAGCGAGCAGTGCCGACAGCGCCCTGGCCCGCGAGGTGAGTGCACGCTGCACCGGCAGCTAGCACGCCGCGCCCTACCACGGTACGGCCTCGATGCCCTACGAGCTAGGCATCGTCGGTGGAGGAAGCGCGGGAGAGCGCGCGAGAGAGAGGAGAGAGCCATAGGTAGAAGAAGAGGCCAACAGTGGGCCCTGGGTCCACCTGTCAGCCAGAGGGAGCACTGTGCTCTCGGGTGCGACCAACGTATTTTAGTAATTTAGAATTTATTCTAAATTACTGTATCTACGTAAAATATCTCGTTTTCCCTAACCGTGGATTTTTTTCCACACTACGCCAGCGTATCACACTGTGGTTTTACACCACTTATTGCCCTCTCACTGTAGCCACTTTGTTTTTGTGCAGTGGAATGTTTTCTTGTGATAAAAAAAATGTTTGTTCAAAACAGCTTTTAACAAATCTCGAGGACGAGATTTTTTTAGGGGGGTAGTGTTGTGACACCCCAAAATTTTTGACCTTGTTTTATTTATTAAAACGTTGTCAGGAAATAAAACTTTTCCTTTTTGCCAAGATTTGCCCTTTGTGATTTTTGGATTTTTTGCCCCAGTGGAAAAAAAACCTCAAAGAGTATTGTTGGACTTGAATACTCTCTATGATAAAACAATTCTTTATTAGTGGATTTAAATGTCAAGATATGTTTTCTCAGAGCTTTATCCTTTTAAAATGATTTCTTTTGAATTTGGAGCCTGTTTTGCACTGCAACCATTTGACAAATGCATTTAAAATTTCCACCAAAATTTGGGGATGTCATGTGATGTTTCCACATCACTTTTATGCAAAAATACCTTTTGACCATTGGAGATTTTGAGCTCTACACCAACTTTTCCAATCTGGTCCAGTAGGCACTTTTGCACTACAACCCATTTAAATATTTCTTTAAAAATTCTTCCAAGTGTTTGGAGATGTCAGTGGATGCATACAACTCAACTCTATGCAAAAACGCAGTGTTGTTCTTTGAAAAATTTGAGTGAATCAACCTCTTTTTCATTCTGGTCCAGTTTGGTGTTTTGAACTGCAACCCTACTTTATTTTGCTCTAGTGACCATGATCCTTTTTCCTACTTGTAGCCCTCCCTTCAAAACCCTTAAGTCCAGAAGAGTGGACTCATTGGAGATTTGTATGTGCATGAAATAAACCTTCTTTCTTTCTGTCCAAAACTGGAGTTTTGCAAAACTTGCACTAGCAAATTTCTGGTTTTGCCCAAGTGATCTTGCCATCATCTTCTGCATCTAAAGAGACCCTGATCTGGAGAGTTTGGCCACCCCAAGAATTGTCTAGTTGCCCATGACATTCTGTCGAACACCCTGTGTGCAGGAACAATTTTGGCATATCCTCTAGTTTGCACTGTGGACTTGAGCCCCTGACCCATCCAGCATGTCCACTAGCCTCCTAGATGTTCCTAACCCTGGCCTGTTAGCTACCAGCCTCACCCAAGCTCTCCAGAGCGCGCTGGCATTTCGTCGAGCACCTGGCGTGCGTGCTCTGGGCGCGCCCAGAGCGCACGTTTTGCACGCGCGCGCACTGAGTCGCCGCGTCGCTCTGCCACCCTCGACGCGTCCCGTCTCTGGCCCCTGCTCGCCTGCCGAACCACGCCATGCACTTGCCTCTCACCAGCACCCTCCAAGCTCTCCCTGGCGCCCTACAGCGCCGCCTTGGCGGCACGCCGGCGTCGGCAGCGGACTCTGCCCTGGTCGGCGCCGCCCAGACCACCCGCGCGCGCCAGCTGCCCCTGAGAACAGTCCGAGCTTATCCGCAAGCCGTCGGCACGCGCTCGTCGCCGCCACGTAGTCCTGCAACCACAGAAAAATGGTCGCCGACGATCTTATCCTCGGCCACCGCGGGAGCCGGCCTCGAGCTCCTATATAAGGGGACCCCGAGCTCAACCGAACACTCAAGCAACCCCAGGCCACCTCCATAGTTCTCCCGCAGCCAGCAATCGTCGGGGAGGGGCTTTCTTCCTCGTCTCCGGCCAGTTCGGTCGTCGTCGCAATCCCGCGCCATTCGTCGCCGCCAGGCCCTCCCCTGCCAATCCAACGCCACCAAGAACTTCCCCGTATTCAGACGGAGCTGCCTAGCGCCTCAGCTTCGACCTAGGACCACCAGAGCACAAAGTCCACTCTGCTCCCTAACCGCCGTCCGCCGCGAAGCTCGCCGCCGGTGACCTCCTCCGTCCCCGCCTGCCTAGCGCCCACCGGGAGGACCGCCCCGGCCTGGCGGATCCATCCCTGCCCTCAGGACACCTTGAGGGGCCACCGTTCGTCGCCGGCGATCGCCGGAGCCCCGCCCCGTTCGGGCAGAGAGAAAGGAGGGAGAGGAAGAACGGTCAAACCTGACCAGTGGGCCCCCTGGACCCACTGTCAGCGACCCGCGCGCCCGTCCTCTCTGTTTGAGTGAAAGCGCAAAGATCTGGAGTACGTCACCTCTGCTTTGAAAACGTATTTTCCCCGAAGCGCTTTCCTTTTTCTGATTTTATTAAAACAGAGATTTGACCAGACTTTGACCAGCTATAACTTTTAAAATAAAACTCCAAATGGGTTGATTCTTTTTCCTACCTCTCCCAAATTTCACCTAGTTTATTTTAAGATTTATTTCAAAAATAATTGAGACAACTTTTTGCACTGTGTTTGAAATAATTATTATTTGGATATTTTGCAAAATAGGATTTTGGAGGGAAGGGAAAAGCTTCCAAAAAGTGCATCCCTTGCATACTCTTGAAGGCAAGCATTTCTGGACTCTGGCATAATATTTTGTTGTGGTGTTCTGATATGATTACAACACCATTTGACTTGGAGTATGTGTTATCTTTATGTAATGATAAAGTCTCGTGCATGAGTACTCTGTTGGGAGTTGTTTTGTGGTCAGCAATGGATACGCTAGTGTTTTGGATCATCCTCGTGAGTCCCTCATCATACCGGAAGGAAACCAGGAAAGTCATGGTCTTGGGTAGACACGAGCTTGTCCTTAGTCCCTCATCGAGACGAGTATGTCCGGTATGGCATGGTGAGGTTTGATGAGTGGTGATTTATTCCACTAGTGGTAATATTGTTGGAGGATACTTGGACCACCTGACTCGGTCGTAGGCCGAGTCTTGATCAGTACCTTCCCTATTTGTTGGTACCACCACTTGTCCCTGTCACAGACAGGGTATGGTTTAGTAAGTTGTTAACCCCTTACCAAAGCACACACCGTACAGAGAGGCCATGGTGGAAGATACCGGAGGCCTCCGGTAGGCATGCCACCTGGTCCGGGGGCATGGGTGTTTCCGGTTGGAGCCGAGGGGGGTAGCTCCCCTAGTGTGCGAACGTTATAAATTTTGTGATCCCATGCTACGTCGAGGTTGTAGCCTCCCCACTTAGAGTTTTGCTTGACAGATGTCGTGGGTGATTCCAGACATCGGTGAGTTAAGCTGGTGTGTGCAGGTCGGGCGTGTTTTCAATTAAAAGGCCATAGGCGCAATTAGTCCCAATGGACTAAATAAATCCATTACTCGTGGGAAAATAGTACTCCCTCTGCAGAGGGTATATCCTGTTGGATAGCCATGTTCATAAGTAAGGACCATAGTCTGAGTTGAATCTAGTAACAGTATTCGGATGGAGAACGACTTAGCTGGGACTCAGCGACGGTCTTCGGATGGAGAAACGGCTAGACAAGATTTTTTATATATGACTTGTGACATCTGAGGATCATGTTTTAATTTTGTTATTAATATGGACTAACCATTTACATTATGTATTTTATTGAGTATCCCTGGGATGGTTCTACCTCCTGGATATTCGCTGTAATTGCTCTGTTATAAGCCCTTTCTGTGGTGTCGCTCAGACGCCCGACTGCGGCATGCTTGCTGTTTATTTATTCTTTTATAAGCCCTTTATGCGATGTCGCTCAGACGTCCAACTGTGGCACGCACTGTCTTTCTTTTTCTGTTATGAGCCCTTTATGTGGTGTCGCCCCGACGCCCGACTGCGGCATTAATATTCTTCATTTTCCTCTCGAGGAGTCATTCAGACCCTCGTTTGGCACCGGCATTATTATTCTTGCAGTTCCTCTCGAGGAGTCATCCAGACCCTCGCTCAGTGCATTTCTGTTACTTCCGTATTGCACATCCATTTTTCTCTCTGCACGCGTGCATCCCCATATTTCTATTTACTTCATGGCAGACTTATCACCATAAATGTTTCGGAGTATGATTATCTCTCGTTCTATTATGCCCATGCTCTTAATGTTTGCGAGTACATTCAAACGTACTCACTGGCTTGTCCCTGGCTATTGTCTTGGCCATATTTTCGCGCATGGAGACAAGCATCGCGGTGACAGCCTCGGAACCTACGTGTTGACGATAGTAGCCGTGCGAAGATAGGAGTTATCCTGGTCAGCTGTTCTTGTGGGAAATGGAGTCCCATAGACGCAGATGTATCCAACCGCGGCCGCCCTCAACCATTAGAAATCAAATGTTGTACTCCTAGGCCACAATGGTCTTGTACTACATATTTTTGTACCTTGCTTGGAATTCTTGTATCGAGTTGGTGTCTCATCAGCTAATAGTAATCCTGGGGCTGGTGAGCACAAAGACCGTTTTCTGGGAATTTATTATCCCCAAAATTCTGGTCGTGACAGCATTCACATAGAGTCATATTTTGTTCTAAGTATTGAGTTCTAATTCTTGAGTTGTAAGTAAATAAAAGTGTGATGATCATCATTATTAGAGCATTGTCCCAAGTGAGGAAAGGATGATGGAGACTATGATTCCCCCGCAAGTCGGGATGAGACTCTCGATGAAAAAAGAAAAAGAAAGGCCATATAAAAAAAGAGAAGGCCCAAAAAGAAAAAAAAAAAAAAAAGAGAGAAAAAGAAAGAAGGGACAATGCTACTATCCTTTTTCCACACTTGTGCTTCAAAGTAGCACCATGATCTTCATGATAGAGAGTCTCCTATGATATCACTTACATACACATGGGTTGAATTTTTTATTGTAGAACTTGGCTTGTATATTCCAATGATGGGCTTCCTCAAAATGCCCTAGGTCTTCATGAGCAAGCGAGTTGGATGCACACCCACTTAGTTTCTTTCATTGAGCTTTCATATACTTATAGCTCTAGTGCATCTGTTGCATGGCAATCCCTACTCACTCGCATTGCTATCTATTAATGGGCATCTCCATAGCCCGTTGATACGCCTAGTTGATGTGAGACTATCTTCTACTTTTTTGTCTTCTCCACAACCACCATTCTGTTCCACATATAGTGCTATGTCCATGGCTCACGCTCATGTATTGCGTGAAGATTGAAAAAGTTTGAGAACACCAAAAGTATGAAACAATTGCTTGGCTTGTCATCGGGGTTGTGCATGACTTAAATATTATGTGTGGTGAAGATAGAGCATAGCCAGACTATATGATTTTGTAGGGATAACTTTCTTTGGCCATGTTAGTTTGAGAAGACATGATTCCTTAGTTAGTATGCTTGAAGTATTATTATTTTTATGTCAATATTAAACTTTTATCTTGAATCTTTCGGATCTGAATATTCATACCACAAATAAGAGAATTACATTGAAAATTATGCTAAGTAGCATTCCACATCAAAAATTCTATTTTTATCATTTACCTACTCGAGGATGAGCAGGAATTAAGGTTGGGGATGCTTGATACGTCTCCAACGTATCTATAATTTTTTAGTGTTCCATGCTATATTATATTCTGTTTTGGATGTTTAATGGGCTTTATTATACACTTTTATATTATTTTTGGGACTAACCTATTAACCGGAGGCCCAGCCCAAATTGTTGTTTTTTTGCCTATTTCAGTGTTTCGAAGGAAAAGAATATCAAATGGAGTCCAAACGGAATGAAACCTTCGGGAACGTGATTTTCAGAACAAACGTGATCCAGAGGACTTGGAGTCTATGTAAAGCCATCAACGAGGAAGGCAGGGGGCGCGCCTACCCCCCTGGGCGCGCCCTCCACCCTCAGGGGGCCCTCGTTGCTCCACCGACGTACTTCTTCCTCCTATATATATAGCTACGTACCCCCAAACCATCATATACAGAGCGAAAACCCTATTTCCACTGACGCAACCTTCTGTACCCGTGAGATCCCATCTTGGGGCCTTTTCCGGTGCTCCGCCGGAGGGGGCATTGATCACGGAGGGCTTCTACATCAACACCATAGCCTCTCCGATGATGTGTGAGAAGTTTACCTCAGACCTTCGGGTCCATAGTTATTAGCTAGATGGCTTCTTCTCTCTCTTTGGATCTGAATACAAAGTTCTCCTCGATCTTCTTGGAGATCTATTCGATGTAATCTTCTTTTGCGGTGTATTTGTCGAGATCCGATGAATTGTGGGTTTATGATCAAGATTATCTATGAACAATATTTGAATCTCCTCTGAATTCTTTTATGTATGATTGGTTATCCTTGCAAGTCTCTTTGAATTATCAGTTTGGTTTGGCCTACTAGATTGATCTTTCTTGCTGTGGGAGAAGTGCTTAGCTTTGGGTTCAATCTTGCGGTGCTCGATACCAGTGACAGAAAGGGAAACGACACGTATTGTATTGTTGCCATCGAGGATAAAAAGATGGGGTTTATATCATATTGCATGAGTTTATCCCTCTACATCATGTCATCTTACTTAAAGCATTACTCTGTTCTTATGAACTTAATACTCTAGATGCATGCTAGATAGCGGTCGATGTGTGGAGTAATAGTAGTAGATGCAGAATCGTTTCGGTCTACTTGTCACGGACGTGATGCCTATATACATGATCATACCTAGATATTCTCATAGCTATGCTCAATTCTATCAATTGCTCAACAGTAATTCGTTTACCCACCGTAATACTTATGCTATCTTGAGAGAAGCCAGTAGTGAAACCTATGGCCCCGGGGTCTATTTTCTATCATATTAATCTCCCGACAACAAGCTATTTCTGGCGCCGTTTATTTTACTTTGCATCTTTATTTACTCTTTATCATAAAAATACCAAAAATAGTATCTTATCATATCTATCAGATCTCACTCCCGTAAGTGACCGTGAAGGGTTTGACACCCCTTTATCGCGTTGGTTGCGAGGTTCTTATTTGTTTGTGTAGGTGCGTGGGACTCGAGCATGGTCTCCTACTGGATTGATACCTTGGTTCTAAAAAAGTGAGGGAAATACTTACGCTACTTTACTGCATCACCCTTTCCTCTTCAAGGGAAAACCAACGCAGTGCTCAAGAGGTAGCAGGGGGGTAGGCGCGCCCTCAGTGCTTGTGGCTCCTGGGTGGGCCCCCTCTGGTATCTTTTTCTGCCAGTATTTTTTATATATTCCAGAAATATTCTCCGTAAATTTTCAGGTCAATCCAAGAACTTTTATTTCTGCACAAAAAGAAGACCATGGCAATTCTGCTGAAAACAGCGTCAGTCCGGGTTAGTTCCATTCAAATCATGCAAATTAGAGTGCAAAACAAGGGCAAAAGAGTTTGCAAAAGTATATACAATGGAGACGTATCAACTGCCCCAAGCTTAACCCATTGCTTGTCCTGAAGCAATTCAGTTGACAAACTGAAACTGACAAAGAAAAACTTTTACAAACTCTGTTTGATCTTGTTGTTGCAAATATGTCTAACCAGTGTTCAAGTTTTCAGCAAAGATTATGAACTAACCACATTCACAATAACATTTAGATCTTACATTACTCATATCAATGGCATAACAAACTAGCGAGCGATAATAAGATATCTCGGATGACAACACTTTTTCAAAACAATCATGATACAATATGATATAATGGTATCTCGCTAGCCCTTTCTGAGACCGCAAAACATAAATGCAGAGCACCCCTGAGGTTCAAACACTGACTAGACATTCTAACTCATGGCAAAAGAGATCCATTCACACTCATACTCAATATCGAATAAAAACAAGGCCTATAAATGACAATGGTGCTCCCCAGCTGGTGCCTTATTAAGAAGATGATGACTCAACAATAAAAGTAAATAGATAGGCCCTTCGCAGAGGGCAGCAGGGATTTGTAGACGGGCCAAAGTTCGAAGCTTTTAAAACAGAGATGCATATAATTTTGAGAGGGTGTGCTTTCATTGTCAACATAACGACCAAGAGTCCTCACCATCTTCCATGCTAGACACATTATAGGCGGTTCCCAAACTGAATAAGTTTTACTCCCCATCCACAAACAAACACAAACCATGGCTAGCCGAATCCTTGGGTGCCCTCCATACCAACAACAGTCCGGGGGAGTTTTGTTTCATTATTATATTCGATTTTGTTTTTTGATGATACAACTGGGCATCCCAACTACCAGCCACTTTCTCGTGAATGACAAGCAAATAAACACTCATCGTGAGAATAACCCACCTAGCATGGAAGATACTGACAACCCCCAGTCGCTACATGAGCGATTCGGGCATACAAAACAGATTATTATGTGAAAGAATAGAGTTTGGCACATGCAAATTTACTTGGAACGGCAGATAAATACCGCATATGGGTAGGTATAGGTGACTCATATGGAACAACTTCGGGTTTAAGGAAATGGATGCACAAGCAGTATTTCCGCTTAGTACAAGTGAAGGCTAGCAAATAGATTGAGGAACGACCAACTAGAGAGCGACAATGGTCATAAACATGCATTGAGATTAATAAACATTGAATGCAAGCATGAGTAGGATATAAATCACCATGAACATAAATATCGTGGAGGCTATGTTTGTTTGGATTGAACTACATGCATTAACACGTGCCAATTCAAGCCACTTGAATTATTCAGAGGAGGATACCATCATACCATACTACATCATAACCATTTTAAATGCATGCTGGCACACCAGACAAACCATTATCCACTCCTAGCTAATTAAGCATGGCATGAGTAACTATAATCTCTAATTGTAATTGCAAACATATTTCATTCATAATAGGCTGAATCGGGAACGATGAGCTAATCATATTTACAAAAATAAAATAGGTCGAGTTCATACCAGCTTTTCTTCATCTCAATCATTTCATCAAATTTCGTCATTATTGCCTTTCACTTGCACAAACGAACGACGTGAGTAATAATAAGACTGCACGTGCAGTGGACTAAGCTAGAATCTGCAAACATTTATTCAAAGGAGAAGACAAGGTAATATGGGCTCTTTGTTAGATCATCAATAATGCATATGAGAGCCACTCAATATTTTCATCGTGGCCTTCCCCTTACGACCCAAATAAAAAAGAAAAGAATTTCAAAGAAATATACTGAAATATTTTTGGAGTTTTTGGTTTTTCTAAAGGAAGCAAAAATAAAAGCGAAAACGAGAAAACTATTTACACGGGAAAGCTCCCAACAAGCAAAAGAAGAACGAGAAATCTTTTTGGGTTTTCTTTTAATACTACAACTAATTAAAAATAGAAAGAAAAACTAAAAAGAAGCGAGAAATATTTTTGGATTTTATCAAAGTTTTTCAAACACACAAGAAAGCAAGAAAAATAAACTAACATGGATTATACAAAGAAAAAGTATGAACACCGACAACTGGAATGAATGTGTGAACGTGAATGTAATGTCGGTGAGAAATACGTACTCCCCGACGGTTAGCTTTTTGCCTAAGTTGGTATATGGCTACGACTCGTAGTAACCCTCTCCTGGATACTGCGGAGGGTCCTGATGGTTCCACTGGTTGGCAAGCTCCTATGGCTCCCACTGGTAAACAGGCTCCTGATATGGCTCAGGTGCAGGTGTTGGCTCAGGTACCGAGAGTTGTGTAAGACCATAGTATCTGTAGATGTCATCGGGCATAATTGTGTACCTGCCTGAATAAATGTTGAACAAAGATGATGCAGGCAAAATAATAATCTCACGAGTGCCCTTGCTGAATACCAAGTTGTAGAGGAGTCGCTTTTGCTTGTCTTTGTCAATAAAATTATGCACTGCCATACTAGCATAGTCTAAATATTTAGTGGGTAGCAACATCTCCTCCTTCTCATCATGCCTAATAGGAATCTCAAAATGTGTTGCGAGGCAGGTGGCATAAACACCACCAAAAATACTGCCCTTCGAAAGGTTTGTGTGTAACCGCCGAGCAACCGTGGCACCCAAACTAAAAGTTCTATCAGCATATAAAGCATGACGCAAAAATAACAAGGTCAGGTGCACTAAGGCCTCCACTCTGCCCACGACCAGTCAGACATCTCCCGGCAAATAATGCATAATAACGTAAAACAGGAAAAATGTAAACTGGCTACTCTCGCTTCTGACACTCCTCTCTCTTCCCCCACAGTAGTTTCAAAAATGAAGTCATCCATGTCTCTGGGACGTGGCTCACTGATATGGCCCTCATAAGGTACTTTGCAAACATTAAAAAAAATCATATAATGTCATTTCCTTAGGCACACCATATAAGTGAAATTCTTCCATGGGTGATTCCTTCGTAGGATAAAGTGAAAATTTTGCATGAAGACATTAGTGAGTAGGAGGTATTGGTCGCACTTATCTTGGAGGAAGGGGATGATGCCGGCATTGTCCGCTAAATAATAGATTCCCGCCTCCTTAAAAAATGTATCACTTGGCCACTCACACGTCCGAACCTCCACCACACACGGAAGATTGTACTTGGGCTTCTTCACTGGAGTTTTCTCCAAATTACGGCTTGATGAGCCCCTTAACCACCTCCTCATGGTTTTTCCTTTTCTCTGAAAATTTCAAAAATATTTAGTGACTGAAAATAAAAGTGAACCAAACTCAACAAAATTGATAGAAACTACTCCCATAAGCGCCTAGAGGCTATATCATGCAACAAACTACTTTGGACCATATAAATTCGACATGCAAGCTCAAGAACATGGTCACCACAGAAGCAAAAAAAATTCTATGTATAAACCACTAGAGCAAAAACTAAATAGACCATTGGAGGAGTCACATACCGAAGAACAATCCCCCAAAACTGTTTCGGAAACGGAGCTCCGAGGAAGGAGATCGAAAATGGCAGCAAGATGAGCAAGAACACAGGTTTGAGAAATGGAGTGATTTTTTCTGGATGAAGACGAAGTGCATGGGTGGCTGGGATAAGTGAGGGGGCCTATGTGGACCCCACAAGCCTGCATGGCGCGCCCTGTGAGCTTGTGGCTCATAGGTGCACCCCCCCTGGGGTGTGTCCAGTGCTAAAAAAATTCAAATATTGACGAAAAATTCATATAAAATTTTCAGGGCATTTCTAGAACCTTCATTTTCTGGTCATTTTTCTATTGCACGGATAACTCAGAGAACAACATAATCATAGCATTTCTACTTTATTAACACTAAATAACAGAAAGTATGAAGTGGGTATAGAAAGTTGTGTTTACTAAATTCATCCATCACATGCCCGTCGAAAGGAATCCATTAATAAGGTTGATCAAGTCTTATTAACAAACTTCTTCCGAATGACATGAAACCGGAGAATCTTCATATAACACTAGGTTACCTCAACTTGGATATGCATGTCCTCAACAATAAGAATTTCATATTTCTTTTTGACAGTAGGAATAAGGAATTCAAAACCTCCAATAGTAATTGTTGAAATTTTGCCAATAGAATTGATACTATTCACTTGGCGTTGTTTCTTAGGAAAGTGTACCATATGCTCATTAGCATTAACATGAAAAGTGGCATTGCCTTTATTGCAATCAATAACAGCTCCGTCAGTATTCAAAAAAGGTCTACCAAGGATGCCGACATACTGTCGTCCTTGGGTTATCAAGAATAACAAAGTGCGTTAAGATAGTAACATTTGCAACTACGACAGGCACATTTTCACAAATACCGGTGGGTATAGCAGTTAATTTATCAGCCATTTACAAAGAGATTTCAGTTGGTGTCAACTTATTCAAATCAAGTCTTCGATACAAAGAGAAAGTCATAACACTAACTCCGGCTCCTCGATCACATAAAGCAGTTTTAACATAGTTTCTTTTAATGGAGCATGGTATAGTTGGTATTCCTGGATCTCCTTGTTTCCTAGGTATTCCACCCTTAAATGTGTAGTTAGCAAGCATGGTGGAAATTTCAGCTTCCGATATCTTTCTTTTATTTGTAACAATATCTTTCATATACTTAGCGTAAGGAGACATTTACAGAATATCAGTCCAATGCAAGCGCAAAAAGACAGGTCTAAGCATTTCAACGAAACGCTCAAATTCCTCATTATCCTTTTTCTTGGATGGCTTAGGAGGAAAGGGCATGGGTTTCTGAACCCATGGTTCTCTTTCTTTGCCATGCTTCCTAGCAATGAAGTCTCTTTTATCATATATTCTATTCTGAGGTTGTGGGTTATCAAGATCAACAACAGGTTCTATCTCCACACCATTATCATTATTAGGTTGAGCATCAACATGAACATCGTCATCCTAATTATTACTAGGTTCATGTTCATCACTAGGTTGTGTTTCAGCATCAGAAATAGAAATATCATTTGGATTTTAGGTGTGTCTACAATAGGTTCACTAGAAGCAGGCTAAGTCCTATCATCTTCCTTTTTAGATGAACTAGTGTGTTTGTATTCATTATTTGAGAGTCTTATTCAATTCTCTTAGGGAGACCTTCATGATACAAAAGTTCCTGAGTCATTTTACCACCCCTGGTCATAACTCTAACAGCATGATCGTTTGTCTTATTGTTCATTTCATTAAGCAAATCATTTTGTGCTTTAGGACTTGTTCTAATTGGGTTTTTACCATGGAAGCATGTTTACTAACACCCTTGAGAGCATTAACAGTTCTTAACATATAGTCACTCAAGCGTTTAATCATATAAGCATTTCATTTCAATTGTCTACTAACATATGCATTGAGTTTTCTTATTTAACAATAAATTTATCAAATTCATCCAAGGACTAGCATATTTAGTATGAGGAATATCACCTTCATCAAATCTATAGAGAATTTACCTCTACTACCTACGTCGGGGCATTAAGACCATGTATTTCTTCAATAGGTGGTAAATTCTTAACAACTTCAGCGTTAATATCTTTTTCTTTCATAGATTTCTTTGCCTCTTGCATATCTTCAGGACTGAGAAATAGAATACGCCTCTTCTTCGGAGTTGGCTTAGGCAGTGGTTCGGGAAGAGTCCACTCATTATCATTCCTCAATATATTATTCGATAATTCTTAATCTTGTTCAACGGTTTGTTCCCTGAAAACACAACCATCACAACTATCTAGGTGGTCCCTAGAAGCATCGGTTAGTCCATTATAAAAGATATAAAGTATTTCATTTTTCTTGAGAGGATGATCAGGAAAAGTATTAAGTAATTGGAGAAGCCTCCCCAAGCTTGTGGGAGACTCTCTTCTTCAATGTGCACAAAGTTAAATATTTCCTATAGAGCAGCTTGTTTCTTATGAGCAGGAAAACATTTTTCAGAGAAGTAATATATCATATCCAGGGGACTACGCACACAACTAGGAGCAAGAGAATTATACCATGTCTTAGCATCATCCTTTAACGAGAAATGAAACAACTTAAGGATATAGTGATAGTGAATTTTTTTCCTCATGAGCAAATAGGGTGGCTAAATCATCCAGTTTAGTAAGATGTGCCACAACAGTTTCAGATTCATAACCATGGAAAGGATCACATTCAACCAAAGTAAATAACTCAGGGTCGACAGAGAATTCATAATCCTTATCAGTTACAAAGATAGGTGAAGTAGCAAACCTAGGATCATACACTACAAAAAATACACTTCCGTGATGATACGTGTTTGTCACAGTAGGTCGCGTTTTTGTCATGCATGTACATCCATGACAAATTTATGACAGAATCAAGATAGTCATACCTATGCTGTCGTAGAAGTGTTCCATGACATTACCAAAATTATCATCACGGAAGTGTCCACTTCCATGACGATAAATCGCGCGTCACAGAAGTGCTTTCATCAAGGGTGACCGACACGTGGCATCCACCGTAACGGAACGCCGTTAAGCTATCGGGTCGGGTTTTGGATCCGATAACCCGTTAACAGCCCCGATCAATGGGGATTTTCCACGTGTAAAATCATCATTGGCTGGAGGAAACACGTGTCGGCTCATCGCTGGGACAGATGTCATCCACTCATTGGACAGAAGGCGCCTATGATACGTCGACACGTTGGCACGGCCCAACAGTGGCCCATTCCTGTGAAAAGGCCGGCCCGTTTGACTTGGTCAAAAGCTGGCGGGCCGGCCCACGGAAAGCCTGTTAACGGCCTGTTCGCATATAGCCCATTTACAGCCCGCTAACCCAAGGCCCGTTACGCCCTATTCGAATTAGGCCCAGTAGCGTCATCTGGGCCATCCAATATGATTCCAGCCCGTTTTCACTTCTGGCCCATGTATGGCCCATGACGTCTTTCGGCCCATATGAGGCCCTATGTAACTCTTGGCCTATTAACGGCCCGTGCTGAAACTGGCCCGTAATGAACAGTGTATTACTTTACACCCATTAACGGCCCGTGGTGAAACTGGCCCGTAATGAACAGTGTATCACTTTATACCCATTAACGGCCCATTATTCCGTTGGGCCGTTTCCAGCCCATGTTATCTTTCGGCCTTCTCAGAGCCCATTTATTCTTGGGCTATTTTCCAGCATTCGTTTACTTACGGCCTGTTACTGTCATTTTCTGCTTGTGGGCCAAATTCAGCCCGTCGTTACAGTCGGCACGTTTGTGGTCCGTTAATACGTTGGGCCGTTTTCATAGCGTCATCAAATATGGCCTATTAACGATGGCCCGTTATGGTCGGCCCATGAACGGATGATTCCAACTCTAGCCCGTTTACGGCCAGAATGCGGTGTTGGCCCATGTTTGGCCAATCAGTCATACGGCCCGTATAAGGCCCATTGATGATACGGCCCGTAGAAGGCCCATTGTTTCTACGGCCCGTAGAAGGCCCATTGTTTCTACGGCCCGTAGAAGGCCCACTGTTTCTACGGCCCGTAGAAGGCCCATAGTTTATACGGCCCGTAGAAGGCCCACTATTTCTACGGCCCGTAGGAGGCCGAGTGTCACTATAGTAAATATTAGCCCATGGTTATTGTGGCCTAGTTTTAAAAAATAGGTTATTGTAGCCACTAGCAAACCGTAGAAAAAGAACTGCACTGAGTACAAGCAAACAAATCAACAAGACAACAAGGAAAAAATAAGCAAGCAACTTACACTAGGCTATCACGGATATTACACATATTACATCCACTGGGCATCAAAGTTCGCCACCAGTGCAAATATAGGGAACACAGCAGCATATAAACGCCGCAAAAAAACAAGTCCAGAACTGAAACCACTTCAGAAGAGCTCAAGAAACAATATCCTGGGTACCCATAATGCTGGCAAGATGCTTAGCAAGCTTATTAACTTTCTCTTGTTTGGCGCTTAAGTCCTCCAGCGCTTGTTGTTGCACCAGAAAGTATGCATCTGAATTCTGCAGGGACTTCCTCAGTCCTTTGGCTTCCTGTCGCATAACATCTGATCGATGTCTTTCAACTTGAAGTTGAGACTCAAGAATCTGAACTGATTCAGGCAACGAGTTCGAAGAGCTGGTGCCAGCAGTGGTAGCCAGTAACTCGAACACTACATCAAGACAGGACTTTGGGGTTGTGTCAGTGTCTTCAATATAGTTTTTATCAGCTTTCTTGGAGACCAACAGGGATGTCTCACTATCTTGAACCTTATCTGCATTACTTCCTTTAACATTGCATAAGAGGGTACTCTTCTCCAATTGTTTATCCGCGTTCTAAAAGAGAAACAAACAAACACATCTCAGGTTTACAATGTAGTATATGAAACTCATTTTGGTAAACCAGTTCAGTAGTAAGGTGGACAGGATAACAGCATGAAACAAACATATATCTATGTAGTGGTCACTGTATGGTCTATATCATTCTAGTTTATGTTGCCAAATCAAGATAGATACAGTTCGAATCATATCTATTTAAGACAAAGCAGCATAGACAGAATATAAGTGTGGGAAACTACACAGGAATAACAACACTTGTAATGTGCATGGCATGAGAACATAACTGTTTATTCAATTGAAACTGAAATCAACATAGAGCAAGTTACAACAGCAAATAGCCAAACACGTTGAAGAAACAGGTTTAAAACATACCTGTTGCACCATTGGAGTTTCAATTGCATCCTTCAAATTTGAAATTAGTTGGTATCAGAAAATACAGTGATGCAAGAGCAAAGTAGTATGAACCATAGCTACGGAACCTGACCTGAGAACAATTCTTCTTCTGCTTTAAGCGTTGACTTCGGGTTCGGAGTGGTGGTCCTCGTGATTTGGGCACTGCAGTTGCCTTACTAATTGCTCGTGTTTGGGTGCTCTGCGGTGGAGACGGTGTTGTGTCAACGGGAACTAGGTGTCTATCTGCTGGGGTTGGGGTCAGAAGGGGTGTAGCTGGTTCTCTGTCCAACTGGGTAGGGGTACAATCTGCATGAGTGTGGGTTATGTGTGGTGGGGCTGGTTCTTGGGCAAGTACAACTGTGGTTCTATTTGCATCGACAGGTAGCACTATCTTTTCTGAAGACCGTGTTTTTACTCCCACAGATACTGCCATCACTCCCTCCAATTGAAATGGCTGATAAACAAGAAAAGTAATTGAATGTACAGACATTGTAAGATAGACAGGTGCAATGGATAGTAGGGAAGAAAACAGGGCATGAAATAATTCACATTTATGTTGTCTAAGCAAACAGAATAGCAGGACATAATTTCACATATATGATGGCTAATTAAATAGGATAGCATGACACAATTTCAAATGTATGATGGCTAACTAAACAGGATAGAATGACATACTTCAAAATATGATGACTATGTAAACAGGATGACATGATATAACTATATGATGTGTCTATTAAAGTGGTTGGCATGCCATAAATCACAAACATGCCGTCGATGGAAACATGATGGCATGATATAATTCACGGATAGAATGACAAAATTTAAAATATGATGACTATGTAAACAGGATGAGATGATATAACTATATTATGTCTTTAGAAAATGGGTTGGCATGCCATAATTCAGATACATGTTGTCTATGTAAACATCATGGCATGACATAATTCAAATATATGATTTATATACTAAGGAAGTGAGCAGAGGGCAATCGCATATATGATGTGTCAACTAAGGAGATGGCATTCAATATTGTGTATATGATGTAAAAACTAAGCATTGCAATACAACATATGCATTATATGAGTAATATAACCCTGCCAAGTTTGAGCATACACCTCAGGGGGATAATAGGACTGGTCATCTGCCTCTAAATCCTCCTCTGTAGAGCTATATGTAACCAGCAAGATATCTGCTTCAGCAGGTAGCATTGTCTGCTCTGAAGACCTTGTTTTCACTCCAGATTTCTCCATCACCAATTCAAATGGCTGATGCACAGGAAGAGCAGTTGAATATACAAACATTGTCGACAAAAGCAATGAGAAATACAAAAAAAGGACGCATTATATAATTCACATATATGGCGCTTGCCTAAACAGCATGGCATTGCATAATTCACATACATAATGCCTTGCAACAAGATAACATTGCATAATTCACATATATAATGTCTTGCAACAAGATGGCATTGCATAATTCACATATATGGTAATTAGACACTAAACAGGTGGCATTCACACAAAGCATGTCTAAACTAAGCAAATGACATAGCAATGCAAGATACCATACGCACGATATGAGCAACATAACCCTGCCAAGTTAGGGCATGCACCTCGGGGGGGGGGGGGAATATGACTGGTCATCTGCCTCTGAATCCTCCTCTGAGGAGCTATCGGTAACCAGCAAGACATGCGCTTCGTCGGATAGCATTGTCTGCTCTGAAGACCTTGTTTCCACTCCAGTTTTTTCCATGACCGTGCCGAATGGCTGATGCACAGGAAGAGTAATTGAATGTACTAAAATTGTTGACAAATTTAACACGTAATAAAAAAATGATGGCATGATATAATTCACATATAAGATGACTGGCTAACCAGGGTGGCATTGCAAAATTCACATATATGATGCCTGGCTAGACAAGATGGCATTGCATGATTCACATATATGATAAAGAAACTAAACAGATGGCATTGACACAAAGCATGTCTAAACTAAGCAGATGACATCTTTAATGTATACAGTAAGCAATGCAAGGCACCACATGCATGATATTACCAACATCAGCATGCCAAGTTAGAGCGAAGACCTCATGTGGTAAATAGGAGTGGTCTTCTCCTTCTGAATCCCCCTCAGAACAGTTATCTTCCTCTTGATTACGATCCGAAATGGGTGGAGGGGGGCTGCCTTTGCGCCCACCATGGAACGACGTCTGCATGAAATTTTATTGCCACGCAAGGCTCGTCTCTTTTGCTCTACATGATCAGTTCCATTGTGTACAATAACTGGCATGCATAGGAATAAAACATAGTGAGATTATGTAAGGAGTGCATGCACAAATCCAGAGTGATGGTAGCAAACTGTGGATAGACCCAAAACCAATGATAGCAGGCAGATAATAGCTTTAGTTAAAAAATACAGATAATGGCTCCTTTAATGTTTGTTTGCACCCAACATGAAACTCATAGTAGACACCGGAGATTAACCACAAACTGCTAGATGTAAAATACATCAGCCACTCATCTCTGAACTTAACTGTCGAAACTGAATTTAACTGTCGAAACTGAACTTAACTGTTGAAACTGAACTTAACTGTCGAAACTGAATTTTGCTGTCGAAACTGAACGCACTAGCAAGGTGAGGCTACACGTCGGTCGACTGACTTTTTCATCTCTTGTCAGTCGATTTTGCAGCCGTTGGATACGAAATCAAGGGTATGCGGTTCATCTTCAACCTCCACCCCCCTGAGCCGCCATCCACCACCAGCCAAACAGTAGCCCCCCGCCGCCCGCGGCCGGCAGTGTGCCGCCCCGCCCGCCCCGAAAACACACCCCACCGCCGGTCCGCCGCCGCCCTGGCCATCCCTCTAGGCCCCCCCGTGCCGAGCTTTTTCTCCGGCGATCCCCACGCCACCGCCCCACCACCGCCGGCGACCACCGCCCCCATCCTGAACCCTAAGATAGATAGTGGGGTACCTCTCCGGCGAGCCCCCCTCCCCATTGCGGCTGGTTCTTCCTTCACCCCGGCGAGCCCCCCCCCCCCCCCACCCCCTGAAAATCGACTAACCCAAAAGTCGATTCAGTCGACTGAAGTGTAGCTAAATCGGAGCAGCATCGCAAGCAAGAGCAAGAGCGAGAGCAGCAGCGCGAGCAAGAGCAATAGCAAGAGCAGACCAGCCAGGGGACCGAGAGCAAGAGAAGAGCAGCAGCGCGAGCGAGAGCTAAAGCAGCAGCAGCTCCTACTGATGTGGACGTCGCCGCCGAGGGAGCGACGCCGCCGTGGATGGAGCCGCGCCGTGTCGGCTCGGGACCGAGCGCCAGCAGCACCGTGAGATCGAATCAAGAAGAAAATGCGGCGATTAGTGTACAACCTCTTTGGTGGCGCCGATTAGGCCGTAGCTTCATCTGAGGAAACGGTGATGATGATGCTCTTCCGGTGGTGCAGGTGAAGACGGCGTTGTGGAATGGAGGTGGCGCGAAAAATGAGGGGAACGTCGGGGCAGCTCCTTGGAGGTGGAGGACGGGGTGGCTGAACCGGCGGGACGATGAGATCGACGATGGATCCTCATCCGGTACGGTGGATGAGGGACGTCGAGGTGTTGCTGTGGACGACGTCGTCGGGGAAGAGGCTCCGGCTGGGTGGCGGACGGAGCAGGGTGTGGGGTTTGTTTTATAGAAACTTTTGTTCTATCATGCTTCACTTATATTATTTTGAGAGTCCTACAAAACATCATGGTAATTTTCTTTAATCATAAAAATTGGTCCTAATATGATAGGCATCCAAGATTAGTAAAAAAAATATGAGTGTGTTGAATACTATGAGAAGTTTGATGCTTGATAATTGTTTTGAGATATGAAGATGGTGATATTAGAGTCATGCTAGTTGATTGGTTATGAATTTGAGAAATACTTCTGTTAAAGTTTGTGATTCCCGTAGCATGCACGTATGGTGAACCGTTATGTGATGAAGTCGAAGCATGATTTATTTATTGATTGTCTTCCTTATGAGTGGCGGTTGGGGACGAGCGATGGTCTTTTCATACCAATCTATCCCCCTAGGAGCATGCGCGTAATACTTTGCTTTCATAACTTGTAGATTTTTGCAACAAGTATATGAGTTCTTTATGACTATTGTTGAGTCCATGGATTATACGCACTCCCATCCTTCCACCATTGCTAGCCTCTCTAATACCGCGCACTTTTCGCCGGTATCATACACCCACCATATACCTTCCTCAAAACAGCCACCATAACTACCTACCATGGCATTTCCATAGCCATTCCGAGATATATTGCCATGCAACTTACCATCGTTTCGTTCACTATGACACGCTTCATCATTGTCATAATTGCTTTGCGTGATCATGTAGTTGACATCGTATTTGTGGCAAAGCCACTGTTCATGATTCTTTCATACATGTCACTCTTGATTCATTGCATATCCCGGTACCACCGCCGGACGCATTTGTGACACCCCAAAAATTTTGACCTTGTTTTATTTATTAAAACGTTGTCAGGAAATAAAACTTTTCCTTTTTGCCAAGATTTGCCCTTTGTGATTTTTGGATTTTTGCCCTAGTGGAAAAAAACCCTCAAAGAGTATTGTTGGACTTGAATACTCTCTATGATAAAACAATTCTTTATTAGTGGATTTAAATGTCAAGATATGTTTTCTCAGAGCTTTATCATTTTAAAATGATTTCTTTTGAATTTGGAGCCTGTTTTGCACTGCAACCATTTGACAAATGCATTTAAAATTTCCACCAAAATTTGGGGATGTCATGTGATGTTTCCACATCACTTTTATGCAAAAATACCTTTTGACCATTGGAGATTTTGAGCTCTACACCAACTTTTCCAATCTGGTCCATTAGGCACTTTTGCACTACAACCCATTTAAATATTTCTTTAAAAACTCTTCCAAGTGTTTGGAGATGTCAGTGGATGCATACAATTCAACTCTATGCAAAAACCTAGTGTTGTTCTTTGAAAAAATTTGAGTGAATCAACCTCTTTTTCATTCTGGTCCAGTTTGGTGTTTTGAACTGCAACCCTACTTTATTTTGCTCTAGTGACCATGATCCTTTTTCCTACTTGTAGCCCTCCCTTCAAAACCCTTAAGTCCAGAAGAGTGGACTCATTGGAGATTTGTAAGTGCATGCAATAAACCTTCTTTCTTTCTGTCCAAAACTGGAGTTTTGCAAAACTTGCACTAGCAAATTTCTAGTTTTGCCCAAGTGATCTTGCCATCATCTTCTGCATCTAAAGAGACCCTGATCTGGAGAGTTTGGCCACCCCAAGAATTGCCTAGTTGCCCATGACATTCTGTCGAACACCCTGTGTGCAGGAACAATTTTGGCATATCCTCTGGTTTGCACTGTGGACTTGAGCCCCTGACCCATCTAGCATGTCCACTAGCCTCCTAGATGTTCCTAACCCTGGCCTGTTAGCTACCAGCCTCACCCAAGCTCTCCAGAGCGCGCTGGCATTTCGTCGAGCACCTGGCGTGCGTGCTCTGGGTGCGCCCAGAGCGCACGTTTTGCACGCGTGCGCACTGAGTCGCCGCGCCGCTCTGCCACCCTCGACGCATCCCGTCTCTGGCCCCTGCTCGCCTGCCGAACCACGCCATGCACTTGCCCTCTCACCAGTACCCTCCAAGCTCTCCCTGGCGCCCTACAGCGCCGCCTTGGCGGCACGTCGGCGTCGGCAGCGGACTCTGCCGTGGTCGGCGCCGCCCAGACCACCCTAGCGCGCCAGCTGCCCCTGGGAACAGTCCGAGCTTATCCGCAAGCCGTCGGCACGCGCTCGTCGCCGCCACGTAGTCCTGCAACCACAGAAAATGGTCGCCGGCGATCTTATCCTCGGCCACCGCGGGAGCCGGCCTCGAGCGCCTATATAAGGGGACCCCGAGCTCAACCGAACACTCAAGCAACCCCAGGCCACCTCCATAGTTCTCCCGCAGCCAGCAATCGTCGGGGAGGGGCTTTCTTCCTCGTCTCCGGCCAGTTCGGTCGTCGTCGCAATCCCGCGCCATTCGTCGCCGCCAGGCCCTTCCCCTGCCAATCCAACGCCACCAAGAACTTCCCCGTAGTCATACGGAGCTGCCTAGCGCCTCAGCTTCGACCTAGGACCACCAGAGCCCAAAGTCAACTCTGCTCCCGAACCACCGTCCGCCGCGAAGCTCGCCGCCGGTGACCTCTCTCCGTCCCCGCCTGCCTAGCGCCCACCGGGAGGACCGCCCGGCCTGGTGGATCCATCCTGCCCTCGGGACCCTTGAGGGGCCACCGTTCGTCGCCGGCGATCGCCGGAGCCCCGCCCCCGTTCGGGCGGAGAGAAAGGAGGGAGAGGAAGAACGGTCAAACCTGACCAGTGGCCCCCTGGACCCACTGTCAGCGACCCGCGTGCCCGCCCTCTCTGTTTGAGTGAAAGCGCAAAGATTTGGAGTACGTCACCTCTGCTTTGAAAACGTATTTTCCCCGAAGCGCTTTCCTTTTTCTGATTTTATTAAAACAGAGATTTGACCAGACTTTGACCAGCTATAACTTTTAAAATAAAACTCCAAATGGGTTGATTCTTTTTCCTACCTCTCCCAACATTCACCTAGTTTATTCTAAGATTTATTTCAAAAATAATTGAGACAACTTTTTGCACTATGTTTGAAATATTTGTTATTTGGATATTTTGCAAAATAGGAATTTTGGAGGGAAGGGAAAAAGCTTCCAAAAAGTGCATCCCTTGCATACTCTTGAAGGCAAGCATTTCTGGACTCTGGCATAATATTTTGTTGTGGTGTTCTGATAAGATTACAACACCATTTGACTTGGAGTATGCGTTATCTTATGTAACGATAAAGTCTCGTGCATGAGTACTCTCTTGGGAGTTGTTTTGTGGTCAGCAATGGATACGCTAGTGTTTTGGATCATCCTCGTGAGTCCCTCATGCATACCGGTAGGAAACCGGGAAAGTCATGGTCTTGGGTAGACACGAGCTTGTCCTTAGTCCCTCATCGAGACGAGTATGTCCGGTATGGCATGGTGAGGTTTGATGAGTGGTGATTTATTCCACTATTGGTAATATTGTTGGAGGATACTTGGACCACCTGAGTCGGTCATAGGCCGAGTCTTGATCAGTAGCTTCCCTATTTGTTGGTACCACCACTTGTGCCTGTCACAGACAGGGTATGGTTCAGTAAGTTGTTAACCCCTTACCAAAGCACACACCGTACAGAGAGGCCATGGTGGAAGATACCGGAGGCCTCCGGTAGGCATGCCACCTGGTCCGGGGGCATGGGTGTTTCCGGTTGGAGCCGAGGGGGTAGCTCCCCTAGTGTGCGCGCGTTATAAAATTTTGTGATCCCATGCTACGTCGAGGTTGTAGCCTCCCCACTTAGAGTTTTTGCTTGACAGATGTCGTCGGTGATTCCAGACATCAGTGAGTTAAGCTGGTGTGTGCAGGTCGGGCGTGTTTTCAATTAAAAGGCCATAGGCGCAATTAG